>NW_012103987.1:2527365-2668839 GCF_000951045.1 Mandrillus leucophaeus
GGAAGGGGAAGGGAAAGCGGAAGGGGAAGGGGAAGGGAAAGCGGAAGGGGAAGGGGAAGGGAGCGGAGGGGAAGGGAAGGGAAGAGAAGGGAAAAAACTGTTACAAGAGAAGTAGGGCATTGCTATAAAGATACCCAAAAATGTGGAAGCAACTTTGAAACTGGGTAATAGGCAGAGGTTGAAACAGTTTGCAGTGCTCAGAAGAAGACAGGGAAGACACGGTAGAAAAGAAAAACCATTTTCTGAGGAGAAATTCAAGCCGGCTACAGAAATTCGTTTAAGTAAAGAGGAGCCGAATGTTAATAGCCAACACAACAGGGAAAATGCCTCCAAAGCACTTCAGAGACCTTTGTGGCAGTACTTCCCATCACAGGCCAGGAGGTCTAGGAGGGAAAAATAGTTTTGTGGGCCAGGCCTAGGACACCATTGCTCTGTGCAGCCTCAGGTCATGGCTCTTTGCATCCCAGCCACTCCAGCTCTAGCCATGACTAAAAAGGTCCAGATATGTCTTAGGCCACTGCTCCAGAGGGTGTAAGCTAGAAGCCATCAAAGCTTCCATGTGGTGTTAATCCTGCAGGTGCACAAAGGTCAAAAGTTGAGGCTTGAGGGCTTCCACCTAGATTTCAGAAGTTATATGGAAACATCTGGATGTCCAGACATAAGTCTGCTGCAGGGGCAGAGCCCTCACGGAGAACCTCTACTAGGGTAGTGCAGAGGGGAAATGTCGGGTTGGAGCCCCCACACAGAATCCCCACTGGGGTACTGCCTAGTAGAGCTGCAAGAGGAGGGCTACCTTCCTCCAGACCCCAGAATGGTAGATCCACCAACAGCTTGCATCGAGCACCTGGAAAAGCTGCAGGCACTCTATGCCAATCTATGAAAGCAGTCACAAGGGCTGAGCCCTGCAGTGCCACAAGAGTGCAGCTGCCCAAAGCTTGGAAGCCCACGCCTTGCATCAGTGTGTCCTGGATGTGAGATACAGAGGCCAATGAGATTATTTTGGAGCTTTAAGATTTAATGACTGCCCTGCTGGGTTTCAGACTTGCATGGGGCCTATAGGCCAATTTCTTCCTTTTGGAATGGGGGCATATACCCAATGCCTGTACTCCCATTGTATGTTGGAAGTAACTAACTTGTGTTTTTATTTTACAGACTTATAGGTGAAAGGGACTTCCCTTGTCTCAGATGAGACTTTGGACCTGGACTTTTGAGTTAATGCTGGAATTAGTTAGGACTTTGGAGGACAGTTGGGAGGGCATGATCGTGTTTTGAAATGTGAGAAAGACATGAGATCCGGAAGGAGCCAAGGGCAGAATGATATGCTTTGGCTATGTGTCCCCACCCAAATCTCATGCTGAATTTTAATTCCCAATGTTGGAGGTAGGGCCTGGTGGGAAGTGGTTGGATCATGGGTGTGGTTTCTAATGGTTTAGCACCATCTTCCTAGAGCTGTCTCATGACAGAGTTCTCACAAGATCTGCTTGCTAAAAACATGTGTAGCACCTCCTCCCTCTCTCTCTTTCCCTTCCCAGCCATGTGAAGATGTGCCTGATTCCCCCTTTCCTTCTGCCATGATTGTAAGTTTCCTGAGGCCTCCCCAGAAGCAGAAGCCTGAACAGCCTACAAAACTGTGAGCTGATTAAACCTCTTTTCATTAAAAATTAGTCTCCAGTAGTTCTTTACAGCAGTATGAGGGCAGGCTAATACATAGATCATGCAAATCAAACAGAGTGAATCAGATGGTAATAAACAAATGGCAATGACATAACAACAATTTCACTTGTAAAGCAAGTTACATTGACAGTCTGTTATGTACATCAGTGGGTAACAACTGATGGACAGCCTTGAATTTTAATTGCATAGATAAATGTCATGAATCTGCTTCTTAACAGATATAATGTAAGAAAAAGTCAAGTAAATGGATGTAGAAGATGGTACATGTGTGAAAAAACATAGCTGAAAACCCAGTCAGGTCCATGCAATGAAGACAGCTGGAACACATAACCAAGTAAAGGGATCCCATCTATTAAGAAATAAAATATTTTTGTCCCCAAAATAATGACCTTATCTTAGTTTTCTGAACTAAATAGCTATACCTCTAAATTAGCAAAGTAACGCATGTATTTGTAAGCAAAAACTTCTAAATCCTCGAAACTTTTCAACTCCCCAAAATAGGGGCTTAGGATTCTCTACCCATCCATCCCTTGATAGGACTTCTCTAAAGGAAATATTATAGACATTAAAAAGAAAATAGAGTCAAATGATTTCTCTTTACAGAATCAGTGAGTAGGAGGTTAATTGTATCATTCATTTTTCTAAATGTTATAAGAAAACCTATCAACTAAAAATCAACAGAGGAGTTTTTTTTTATATAAGTAACCTGATGCATAAAAATACATTTACACAAAGGATTTACACAGCAGAAATCATAAAGATTCTTGCAAATAAAAGTCTCCTACTGAGATTTAAAATAGGAATTTATTTTTGTATTTTACAAAAATGTTATTTAAACACAATTGTTCAAAGTTACAACAATCTATTCAATTAGGAAACCATTTCAAGCTTCACACATATGTAAAATTGCCCCTGTTGCAACCACATAGTGTACTTAGATTTGGAGAATTAAAGATTTCATGTTACTCCCATACCTGTATAGGAACCACCTTAATCAGTAAGATCAGTTCCCTCTTTCTCCCATTCAGTTTCCAACCTTTCTTTTCAGGAACCATCTACCCCGCAACCAGTTCCTAGATGCCAGTCACATTCCATTAAAAACCCTTCTTTGGATGCAATTACCTTTGGTTCTTTGCTCCAGATTTTCTCCAGCCTTAAATATGTTAATAAGTATAGTGAATTTCTAGTAATGCACCATCTTTTGCTCTCCAGAACTCCAAGGACTACACCTTAGAAATTAATGTCCTAGTGAAACTGATTCACTTGCTTGGCTCTTGGGTTCTCTCCATTGGGTGTATTCTTCATTCAAAAGATAAGTGTCCATGCAGGCCACTCATATACAGAGACAAACAGGACCTTATTAGCAAGTGTGATCTAAGGTGCCCAAGAATCATTCATAAACTCATTCACTGCCCTGATGTCCTAGATTTGCATGATTAAAGCAGTAACAACTATGGGCTACCAAGCATTGTGTCCCTTACGAGTCCCAAGTAAAAACAGAAATCTAGCAAAACTCTTGGATATCAAACAATATATTGGAGACTTAACTGTCGAGTTAACAGAAAAGTGACTTTCTGAGCTAAAGTTTTATATTCCCCTTTATTAAGTGAAAACCTTTCTGAACTGTATTATACTTTTTTCTTACTTTTCCCATGTTTGCAAAAGTAATAGATTTCACTGACAAATATTTAGAAAATAAAGACACAAACACAGGCAACAAAAATTACACATAATTTGTAATTTGCCCTTGGTCAAAAGCACTTACATTTTGAAACATTTCTTACTGGTCTCTTTTAGCGCACCACCAAGGGAAAAATCTTTGATTCACTGATGTATACCTTCTTTTTACATATACATAATTATATGGATACATCCTTTAATGGATATATGGATATTTCTCATATATAAAACAGCAACACCACAAGTATTTATTGATTTCTACAATTGAAGTACATCTTAGAAAGAATCTATTTCTTTTATAAAACCATATAATAATTTATGGGCCTATGAGGAGTATTCCATTTAAAGGGCTCTAATTAGGAATATTTTTGTAAAACTAATTTCATTATCTTCTTTTTATATCCCTTCAGCCTTTTACATTCTATTAGTTCTTCTTTCTCATCAAACAGAGTTATTTATGACATTTTCAACCTAAAACAAAGAAAGAAGAATGAGTGCCTACAGTATACAGGAACGTAACTCATGCAGTGAGTATTGCATGAGAGGATACTTCACAGGAGAGTACCTCACCCACACTGGTAGTTCAGCAAAAGCTTTCTGGTTTTGGTCCACATGGTCCACATGACATTGAACTAGGTCTTAAAGAAAACGACAGTATTAAGCAGTCGATTCACTGATGTATATCTTAAGCACCAAGAATATCCTGGCAGTTAGTACTAAATAAATGCTTCCTTGGTTGCTTAGAAGCAGCTGTGGTCAGCAGCTCCCACCAAACGGAATGAAAACGGCAAATGAATCCTGCACCTTCAACTGAGGTATCCAGATTCTCTCATTGGGACTGAGTAGGTAGTTGGTGTGATGCGCAGAGAGTGAGGAAAAGCAGGGTGGAGCCATGGTCCACCCAAGAGCTGCACACAGCAAGGGGAACTCCCAACCCCAGCCAGGGGAGACACTGAGTGAGTGTGCTACCCTGCCCAGGAAACCATGCTTTTTCCATAGATCTGTGCCACCGTGGATCAGGAGATCCCCTCGTGAGCCCATATTATCAAGGC
The DNA here is from genome assembly GCF_000951045.1 of Mandrillus leucophaeus. NCBI lineage: Eukaryota > Metazoa > Chordata > Mammalia > Primates > Cercopithecidae > Mandrillus > Mandrillus leucophaeus. Next base: position 2,531,772 of record NW_012103987.1, read on the forward strand.
CAGGCCTTGAGTCCCAAACACAGAGCTGTGCAGACTTTCAGTGGTCTCTTGGGTTGTGGCCAGTGGCAGCAGGCTGAAGACTACCTAAGATGACCAAGTTCCTGTGGGGGGCCCAGCCACCATCACTGAGGCCCTAGTCAGCTGTTTTCCCCTGACAGTGCTAGAGAGACTAGGCAGTTTGGACCGGCAGGAATTCCCCACAGCACAGCACAGTGGCTGTGGCAGATCATGGTCAGACTGCTTCTTTAGGTGAGACCCAGATCCATCCCTTCTTACTGGGCAGAGCATTCCTGGGGGAATTTCAGCAACCCCAGTCAGGGGTTTATGAACAAAACTCTGATCTCCCTGGGAAGGAGCCCCCATGGGGAGGGGTGGCGCAGTCTCTGCAGTTCAGCAGACTTAGTCTTTCCTGCCTGCTGGCTCTAAAGATTCTGGGCAGTCTGGATAGAGTCTGAGCAGCCTGGACCAAGGGGATTCCTTGCAGCCCAGCACACTCACTTCACCAAGAGGCAGCCAGAGTGCTTCATTAAGAGGCTCCCTCGTCTTGTGCCTCCTGACGGGGTCAGATGCCTCAACAGGGGTTACCACACACCTTATACAGGAGTGTTCCAGCTGGCATCAAGTCAGTGCCCTTCTGAGACAGAGCTCCCAGAGGAAAAAGCAGGCACCCATCTTTGCTGTTCTGCAGCTTCCACTGGTAACACATCCAGGTGCGGGAGGGACTGAGGCAAATATTCTGGAGTGGACCCCTAGTAAACCACAGGAGACCTACAGAAGAAGGGCCTGACTGTTAAAAACAAACCAACAGAAAGGAACAACAAAAACAACATCAACAAAAAAGACCCCAAAAAAACCCATCCAAAGGTCAGCAGCCTCAAAGATTGAAGACAGACAAGCTCACGAAGAAGAGAAAGAATCAACACAAAAACTCTGAAAACTGAAAGAGTCAGAGTGCCTCTTCTCCGCCAAATGATCACAACACCTCTCCAGCAAGGGCACAGAACTGAGCTGAGGCTGAGATGGATGAAGTGACAGAATTAGGTTTCAGAAGGGGAGTAATAACAAACTTCACTGAGCTAAAAAGAGTATGTTCTAACCCAGGGCAAACAGGCTAAGAACAATGATAAAACATTACAGGAGCTGTTAACCAGAATAATCAGTTTAGAGAGGAACATGTATGACCTGACGGAGCTGAAAAACACAACATGAGAACTTCAGAGCACAACCACAAGTATCAATAGCCGAATAGACCATGCAGAAGAAAGAATATCAGAGCTTGAAGACTACCTTGCTGAAATAAGACAGGCAGACAAGATTAGAGAAGAGAGAATAAAAAGGAATGAACAAAACCTTTGAGAACTATAGGATTATGTAAAAAGACCAAACCTCCAACTGATTGGGGTACCTGAAAGAAACGGAAAGAATGGAACCAAGTTGGAAACATACTTCAGGATATCATTCAGGAGAACTTCTTCAGCCTAGCAAGACAGGCCAACATTCAAACTCAGGAAACACAGAGAACACCACTAAGATGCTCCAGGAGAAGATCAACCCCAAGACACACAATCTTCAGATTCTCCAAGGTCAAAGTGAAGGAAAAAAATGTTAAGGGCAGCCAGAGAGAAAGGCCAGGTAACCTACAAAGGGAAGTCAATCAGACTAACAGCAGAACTCTCAGTGGAAACCCTACAAGCCAGAAGAGATTGGGGACCGATATTCTACATTCTTCAAGAAAAGAATTTCCAACCCAGAATTTCATATACAGCCAAACTAAGCTTCATAAGCAAAGGACAATAAAATCCTTTTCAGACATAAGCAAAGGAAAATAAAATCCTTTTCGAAACACTGAGGGAATTCATCCTCACGAGGCCTGCCTTGCAAGAGTTCCTGAAGGAACTCTATGCAAAAGTCCCCAACAAAATACTGGCAAACTGAATCCAGAAGCACATCAAAAGCTTACCCACCATGATCAAGCCGGCTTCATCCCTGGGATTCAAGGCTGGTTCAACATATACAAATCAATAAAGATAATTCATCACATAAACAAAACTAAAGACAAAAACCACATGATTATATCAATAGACACAGAAGAAGCCTTCAACAAAATTCAACATCCCTTCATGTTAAAAACTCTCAATAAACTAGGTATTAAAAGAACATACCTCAAAATAATAAGAGCTGTCTATGACAAACCCACAGCAAATGTTATATGGAATGGGCAAAAGCTGGAAGCATTCTCCTTGAAAACCAGCACAAGACAAGGATGCCCTTTCTCACCACTGCTATTCAACATAGTATTGGAAGTTCTGGCAGGGAAATCATGCAAGAGAAAGAAATAAAGGGTATTCAAATTTTAAAAAGAGGAAGTCAAATTGTCTTTGTTTGCAGATGACATGATCCTAATCAAGAAAACCCCATTGTCTCAGCCCAAAAGTTTCTTAAGCTGATAAGCAACTTCAGCAAAATCTCAGGATACAAAATCAATGTCTAAAAATCGTTAGCATTCCTATACACCAACAACAGACAAGCAGAGAGCCAAATCATGAATAACTCCTATTCACAATTGCTACAAAGAGAATAAAATACCTAGGAATACAGCTAACAAGGAAGTGAAGGACCTCTTCAAGGAGAACTACAAACCACTGCTCAAGGAAATCAGAGAGGACACAAACAAATGGACAAACATTCCATGCTCATGGATAGGAAGAACCAATATCATTAAAATGGCCATACTGCTCAAAGTAATTTACAGATTCAATGCCATTCCTATTAAACTACCATTGACATTCTTCACAGGATTAGGAAAAAACTACGTTAAAATTCATATAGAACAAAAAAAGAGCCTATATAGCCAAGACAACCCTAAGCAAAAAGAACAAAGCATGTCCAGGTGCAGTGGCTCACACCCATAATCCCAGCACTTTGGGAGGCCAAAGCAGGTGGATCACTTGAGGCCAGGAGTTCGAGAGCAGCCTGGCCAACGTGGTGAAATGCTGTCTCTACTAAAAATACAAAAATTAGCTAGATGGGGTGGTGCACACCTATAGTCCCAACTACTTGGGAGGCTGAGGCACAAGAATCACTTGAGCCCAGGAGGTGAAGGTTGCAATGAGCCAAGATCCCACCACTGCAACAGAGCAAGCTGCCCAGCCTGGGCAACAGAGTAAGACTCTGTCTCAAAAACAAAAAAACAAAAACCAAGCAAAAGAACAAAGCTAGAGGCATCACGTTGCCCAACTTCAAACTCAAAAACAGGCACATAGACCAATGGAACCGAATAGAGTACTTGGAAATAAGAGCACACCTCTACAACCATCTCATTTTTTACAAACCTGACAAAAACAAACAATGGGGAAAGGATTCCCTATTTAATAAATGATGCTGGGATAACTGAGATAGCCATACGTAGAAAATTGAAACTAGATCCCTTCCTTACACTTAATACAAAAATCAACTTAAGATGGATTAAAGACATAAATGTAAAGCCCAAAACTATAAAAACACTAGAAGAAGGCAACACCATTCAGGACATAGGTTCAAGCAAAGATTTCATAATGAAAACGTCAAAAACAATTGCAACAAAAGCAAAAACTGACAAAGGGAATCTCATTAAACTAAAGAGTTCCTGCACAGCAAAAGAAACTATCATCCGAGCAAACAGACAACCTACAGAATGGGAGAAAATTTGTGCAATCTATCCATCTGACAAAGGTCTAATAACCAGAGTCCACAAGGAACTTAAACAAATTTACAAGAAAAAACAAACAACCCCATTAAAAAGCAGGCAAAGGATATGAATAAACACTTCTTAAAAGAAGATATTTATGCAGCCAACAAACATATGAAAAAAAGCTCAACATCACTGATCATTACAGAGATGCAAATCAAAACCACGAGATACCATCTCAGGCCAGTCAGAATGGCAATTATCAAAAAGTCAAGAAACAACAGATGCTGATTAGGCTACAGAGAGATATAAATGCTTTTACACTGTTGGTGGGAATTTAAATTCATTCAACCAATGTGGAAGACAATGTGGTGATTCCTCAAAGATCTAGAACCAGAAATACCCTTTGACCCAAGAAACCCATTACTGGGTATATACCCAAAGGAATCTAAATCATTCTCTTATAAAGACACATGCACGCATATGTTCACTGCAGCATTAGTCACAATAGTAAAGACATGGAATCAACCTAAATGCCCATCAATGATGACCGGATAAAGAAAATGTGGTACACATATATCATGGAATACTATGCAGTCTTAGAAAGGAATGAGATCATGTCCTTTGCAGAGACATGGATGGAGTTGGAGGCCATTATCCTTAGCTAACTAATGCAGAAACAAAACCCAAATAGCACACATTCTCACTTAAAATTGGGAGCTAAATGATGAGAACATGTGGACGCATAGTGGGGAACAACAGACACCAGGGCCTATCAAAGGGTAGAGGCTGGAAGGAGGGAGAGAAACATGGATGGAGCTGGAAGCCATTATCCTCAGCAAACTAACACAGGAACAGAAAACTAAACACTGCATGCTCTCATTGATAAGTGGGAGCTGAACAATGAGAACACATGGACACAGGGAGGGGAACAGCACACACAAAGTCTGTCAGGGGAAGTCGGGGGAGAGAGAGAGAGCAGATGGAAAAATAGCTAATGCATGCTGGGGTTAATACCTAGGTGATGGGTTGCTGGTGCAGCAAAACACCATGGCAAATATTTACCTATGTAACAAACATGCACATCCTGCACATGTACCATGAAACTTAAAATAAACAAACAAACAAACAAATAAATAAATAAATAAATGTTTACTTTCTGTATAATTTTTACATATTCTTTTAAACACTTTGGCATATTTTATACACATTTTTATGCCTTATACTTTTCATATGTTTCTTATCTAATAAAGTCATTCATTTTATAAGTTTATGACTATATATACTACCTCATAATCTTTTTCATTTCAGAACACATGAATGTATTCTAGGTCATTAAATTATTAAATATTCTTCCATATTTATGTCCCTGTCCTCACTTCCATTCTTTGAGAGATGGCTAATTCACTGTTTTGTCGAGAGCTGAAGTGGTTTTTCCTTATAATAGAAGAGTTACTCAGGTTCACTGCCAAATTTTAGAAAACATAGTTGGGTTTTACCCAATTGAAGGCCTAATACGCATACTATTTTACAATTATTTTCACTAATAGTGTTTTTTGAAAATGTTCTCATCTCCTTAAACATGTTTTTGAGGATATTTCCTGATTTTTATTTTATTTTTATATTTTATTTTATTATTTATTTATTTACTTATTTTTGAGACTGAGTCCCACTCTATCGTCCAGGCTGGAAAACAGTGGTGTGATGTTGGCTCACTGCAACCTCCACCTCCCGGGTTCTAGCGATGCTTCTGCCTCAGCCTCCCAGGTAGCTGGGATTACAGGTGCCTGCCACCACAGCCAGCTAATTTTTGTATTTTTAGTAGAGACAGGTTTTCACCTTGTTTGCCAGGTTGGTCTCGAACTCCTGACCTCAAATGATCCATCCGCCTCAGTCACCTAAAGTTGCTTGGATTACAGGTGTGAGCCACCGTGCTCAGCCTATTTCCTGATTTTTAAAACAAGAGCCTCCAGAACCTCCAGGTCATCATTAGAACACTGATGCACATGTACCCTAGAACTTAAAGTATAATAAAAAAATAAAAATAAAAATAAGTATGTAAATATCCAAAAAAAAGAACACTGATTACAGTAATATGCCATAGCTATGGGTACAGATGATATGCACATAAATCAGAATAAACAACACCAACATATACCCTAAATCTGTTTTATTCTTTTGAAGAAATTCTCTAATATCAGGCTTTTTAATCAGTGATCTCTCTTTCATAAAAGTCAAAGAAACGTAACATCAATATAGGTGTCTACAAAATGAGTTAATAATCCAGACTTTTCCCAAGTAACATTCTCATTCTCCATATAAGAACAAAGAAGAAGAAGAAAGAAAAAATTATTTTCCCATTACTATGCTTGGGTAATTTCAAAACAACTTCTATGATTTCTGAATCACTAATGGAAAATCTTTCTCAACAGCTTCAATTAACTTCTTTTTCCCATAGTCAGTAAAAAACGCAAATCCCTCAACACCTCTCAATTTGTATCAGGTTAATTGAGGTTTCTCCAACACCTGCCAATGCTCTCCTATCATTCATCAGGAGACCTTTCTGCATTGGTCATAGTTTCCTCAAGCTCTGCAGCTCACTGATTATGATCCAAATTTCAGGCCCAAGCAATTCCATGAGATTAAAGATGCTTTTTTAAAAGCTATAATCATTTGGTGATCTTCCCTGAATAATGAATAAACTTCTTCATTAAATATGTTCCCAAAAAAATTCATATTCTACAGACATACTATTAAACAAATGAGACTGGAAGTGGCAGACAAAGAGAGAGGATGCATTTGCCAAAACTAACCTCCAGCACGATTCTACAGAGTGGACACTACAATCATCTAATTACTGAAGTGGGCATAAGGAGTAATCTTTTAAGTTATCTTTCATTGAAAATACACAAAGGGTTCTGAGACCATCAGCACCATAAGCAATAGGCAGAATATATAGCCAATTCACCCACAGAACTTACAACCGCATCTTCCACATGACACACTCAACAAATTATCTGAAACATGTGAATGTTCTCAAACGATAACATTTTTCATTCACCATAAATTCTTTCCCTCCATGGGAACCTTCAGGATTAATATATGTGATATTATTCAACCTGCTTCTCAACCTACTTAAATTTGGGGGAAGCCTGATTCACCAACACCTGCTAGGGTGAAAGTGACCAGTCTCATGTAAGTATCCAGTTCTGTCAGCAGTATTAAACTGCTTAAGGGAAAGACCATGTTTGAAATAGCTTTTCCAAAATAGCCATGAACTTGTTCTGCAGTTCTATGGGGTGCTGTTTCAACTCAACTACATCAACCCTTCAAACGTTTCCCTTTGAAAGGTCAAAATCACTCATTAAAAAATAAACATGGCAGCCGGGCACGGTGGCTCACGCCTGTAATCCCAGCACTTTAGGAGGCTGAGGCGGGTAGACTATGAGGTAAGGAGTTCAAGACCAGTCTGGCCAACATAGTGAAACCTCATCTCTACTAAAAATACAAAAATTAGCTGGGTGTGGTGGCAGGTGCCTGTAATCCCAGCTACTTGGGAGGCTGAGGCAAGAGAATGGCTTAAACCTGGGAGATGGAGGTTGCAGTGAGCCAAGATCGCGCCACTGCACTCCAGTCTGGGCGACAGATTGAGACTCCTTCCCAAAAAATAAAAATAAAAAATAAAAATAAACATGGCTTACTCAAATACATTTGCCTGAAGCAAACTGGTAATGTGAAGAAATGGCCCTAGCCTCAAATTCAGAGATATCACTTAAGTCCAGTCAGCTATCAATTTGCTTTGTGACTTTAAGAAGGTCTTTGTCATCTCTGGGTCTTAGAGACAGCGAGTTTTAATCTACGAAACAGAGAGTTGGATGAAATGCTACTCTTATGTGTGGTTCTGTATTAAAATGATTTGCATTTATAATTATTCCTAATATTCTAAATTATGAGCTAGAGTCAAGTTTGATTACTGTTGATTTAAAAATTGCCATGAGAGATGATACAGTATAAGGGTAAAAGATAAGCTTTGAATTTAAGAACGTAAATATGACACCTAGGAGAAGGCATTAGAACTATGTGGGGGCATTTTTAGATGGCCCAGTCATCCGAGTCCCTACTGGCATTTAGTGGGTGGGTCCAAGTAGCTAAATGTCCTGAAATGTGTGGGACAAGCCTACACAGGAGCAACACTGAAGAATGTCGATTTCAGATCATATGGTTTCTCATTAACTCTGTGACCTTTAATGACCTAAGCTGAAGTCATTTAATTCTAAGTCTCAAATTCCTCAAAGGTAAAATGGAAATAGTATTATCAATCTCAAAGAATTCTTGTGTAGGCCAATGTGTAACTTCACAGTGTGGGGCTGGAGCAGATCCTTGCTCTACCGCTTATTATCTGTGGACTCAACTTCTCCAATTTCCTCATCCATAAAATAGACAAAAAAAACTTGCAGGAATTTGATAAGTAGTGACTGAACACATGTTAGCTATTATTAATATTAGTGAAGATGTAATTATTGGTAAGTGCTCAGTGGGTAATCCCACTCTATGGCCTCTCAAGACCATGTTATGGAACCTAGATATACACATTCCAAATCTCAGTAACTACACCCAGCTCAGACCACCCTTGACAAGAACAATTAGTAAAAAGGAGTAGTGCTTATTCATTAGGGATATTAATTGACATTTTAGCAAACTGTCTTTCAAAACAAATCTGTAAACTATTATTTAAAGAAAAAAAAAAAAAAAAGCAGCAGCAGCAGCAGCCAGACACAGTGGCTCACACCTGTAATTCCAGTACTTTGGGAGGCTGAGGCAAGAGAATCAATTGAGCCGAGGAGTTCAAGAGCAGCTGGGGAATGCAGGGAGGACCCATCTTTACAAAAAGGATATTTAAAAAGAATACAACTGGGAATGGCAGTATGGGTCTACAGTCCTAGCTAATTGGGAGGCGGAGGAAGGAGGATCCTCGAGCCCCACAGATCAAGGCTATAGTGAGCTATGATAGTGTCACTAGACTCTAGGCTGGGTGACAGGGCAAAACCTTTTCTCTTAAAAATTATTAAATAAGAATAAACAAATAAAAATAAAGACCTTCCACTAATAGATACTCAGCACATTCCTCATATTTAAGTATCAGAAAGTTCCTCATCCAGGAAAGTGAATGGCTCCCATGCTCACCATGGTTGCCTAAAGCTTCTGAGTTTTAATAGGGCACTGATGGATCAGAATTAAGATTGTGCTGTCATAAACTAGAAAATCTAGAAGAAATGGATAAATTCCTGGACACATACACCCTCCCAAGATTGAGTCGGGAAGAAATTGAACCCCTGAACAGACCAATAATGAACTCTGAGATTGAAGCAGTAATAAATACCCTACCAACCAAGAAAAAGTCCCAAACCAGACAGATTCACAGCTGAATTCTACCAGAGACACAAAGAAAGGCTGGTACCATTCCTACTAAAACTATTCCCAAAAACTGAGGGGGAGGTACTCTTCCCAAACTTATTCTATGAGGCCAGCATCATCCCGATACCAAAACCAAAACCTGGCAAAGATAAAACAAAAAATAAAAGTTCAGGCCAATATCCCTCACAAACACTAATACAAAAATCCTCAACAAAATACTGACAAACCAAATCCAGCAGCATATCAACAAGTTTATCCATCACAATCAAGTATACTTCATCCCTGGGATGCAAGGTTGGTTCAACATACAAAAATCAGTACATGTGATTCATCACATAAAAAGAACTAAAAACAAAACCAACATGTTATTTCAATAGATGCAGAAAAGAGTTTTGATAAAATTCAACATCCATTCATGTTAAAAACTGTCAATAAACTAGGTATTGAAGGAACATACCTCAGAATAATAAGAGCCATCTTCAACAAACCCACAGCCAACACCGTACTGAATGGGCAAAAGCTGGAAGCATTCCCCTTGAAAACTGCCACAAGGCAAAGATGCCCTCTGTCACCACTCCTATTCAACATAGTATTGGAAGTTCTGGCCATGGCAATCAGGCAAGAGAAAGAAATAAAGGACAACCAAAATAGAAAGAGAGGCAGTCAAACTATCCTTTTTTGCAGATGACATGATCCTATATCTAGAAAACCCCATCGTCTCAGTCCAGAAGCTTAAGCTGATAAACAACTTCAGCAAGGTCTCAAAATACAAAATCAATGTGCAAAAATCACTAGCATTCCTACACACCAACAACAGTCAAACCAAGAGCCAAATTAGGAACAAACTCTCATTCACAGTAGCCACAAAATGAATTAAAATACCTAGGAATACAGCTAACCAGGGAGGTGAAAGACCTCTACAAAGAGAACTACGAATCACTGCTTAAAGAAAGTCAGAGAGGAGACAAACAAATGGAAAAACATTCTGTACTCATGGATAGGAATAATCAATATTGCTATAATGGCCACACTGCCCAAACCAATCTGATTCAATGCTATTCCTATTAAACTACCACTGACATTCCTCACAGAACTAGAGAAAACTCTTTTAAAATTCATATGGAACCAAAAAAGAGCCCCAACGGCCAAGGCAATCCTAACCAAAAAGGTAATCCTAACCAAAAAGAACAAGAACTCCACCACGGGCCAGAAGACCCACTCAAGCACCTATCTCTCTCTCTGCAGGAAAGAGAGCTCTTCTCTTCTCATTCTTTGGCCTTTTAAACCTCCTCTCTTAACCTCACTTCACCTGTATCTGTGTCCTTGGTTTCTCTGTCATGAGGCAATGAACCTTGGGTGTTACTCCAGACAACCACGCTGCTTCAAAACTATACTACAGGGCTATAGTAACCAAAACATCATGGTACTGGTACAAAAACAGACTCATAAACAAAAGAAACAGAATAGAGAACCCAGAAATAAGACTGCATACCTACAACTATCTGATCTTCAACAAAACTGACAAAAACAAGCAATGGGGAAAGGATTCCCTACTCAATAAATGATGCTGGGATAACTGGCTAGCCATATGCAGAAGATTATAACCAGACTCCTTCCTTACACCATATACAAAAATTAACTCAAAATGGATTAAAGACTTAAATGTAAAACCCAAAACTAGAAAAACCCTGGAAGACAACCGAGGCAATACCATTCAGGACACAAGCACAGGCAAAGATTTCATGATGAAGATGCCAAAAGCCATTGTAACATAAGCAAAAATTGACAAATGTGATCTAATTAAACTAAAGAGCTTCTGCACAGCAAAAGAAACTATCAATAGAGGAAACAGACAACCTACAATATAGGAGAAAATTTTTGCAAACTATGCATCTGACAAAGGTCTAATATCCAGAGTCTACAAGGAACTTAAACAAATTTACCACAAAAAAACAAACACCCCCATTAAAAAGCGGGCAAGGGACATGAACAGACCCTTTTCAAAAAAAAGAAATACATATGGCCAATAATCAAATGAAAAAAAAAACTCAACATAACTGATCATCAGAGAAGTGCAAATCAAAACCACAATGAGATACCAACTCACACCAGTCAGAATGGCTTTTATTTTCTATTTTGTTTTTGTGAGACAGAGTCTTGCCCTGTCGCCCAGGCTGGAGTGTGATGGCACGATCTCGACTCACTATAGTCTCCGCCTCCCGGGTTCAAGTGATTCTTCTGCCTCAGCCTGCCGTCTAGCTAGGATTACAGGCTCGCGCCACCACGTCTGGCTAATTTGTTGTATCTTTAGTAGAGACAGGTTTCACCATGTCGGCCAGGCTGGTCTCAAACTCCTGACCTTGTGATCCGCCCGCCTCAGCCTCCCAAAGTGCTGGGATTACAAGCATGAGTGCCTGTTGCCCGGCCAAAATGGCTATTATTAAAAAGTCAAAAAATAACAAACACTGGCAAGGTTCTAGAGAAAAAGAAACACTTATACACTGTTGGTGGGAGTGTAAATTAGTTCAACAATTGTGGAAGAAAGTGTGTTGGCTCCTCAAAGACCTAAACACAGAAATGCCATTTGACCCAGCAATTCCAATACTGGGTATACATTCAAGAGAATAAAAATCATTCTATTATAAAGATATATGCATGCATTATGTTCATTACAGGACTATTCACAATAGCAAAGACATGGAATCAACCTAAATGCCCATCAATGGTAGACTGGATAAAGGAAATGTGGTACAGACACACCATGGAGTACTGTGCAGTCATAAAAAAGAACAAGATCATGTCCTTTGAAGGAACATGGATGGAGCTGGAGGCCATTATCCTTAGCAAACTAACACAGGTACAGAAAACCAAACACCACAAGTTCTCACCTGTAAGTGGGAGCTAAATAATGAGAACACATGGACATATAGAGGGGAACAGCACACACCGGAGCCTTTCAGAGGGTAGAGGGTAGGAGGAGGGAGAAGGTCAGCAAAAATAACCAATGGATACTAGCCTTAATATCTGTGGGATGAAATAACCTGTTCAACAAACTCCCATGACACCAGTTTACCTATGTAACAAACCTGCACCTGTACCCTTGAACTTAAAAGAAAAAAAAAAAAAAAGATTGTGCTGTATCTGTCAAAGTGTGGAAGAGCCTTATTAATTAATGATTAAACTGTATTTCTCTGAAATAAAATTTGGCTAAAATGCCTTAATTTTAGGAGAAAATGTTTAAATAGAATGTGATCGATTTGATCAGCACTTTTTCACAAATGCAAGCAGGGTAGAAAACATGTTAATCAAGTTAAATTCTATAAAAAGATTGGTCATTCATACAATAGATGTTCAAAATCTAGCTTTACACAGGCCAACAGTTAGGTTCCCAATATTTAAATGTACATATAAACACAGAATTTTATTCTGCAGATATACTGAAGCATGTGTAAAATAACGAATATAAGAATATAATTCTCAGTATTATTTATAAAAGCTCTAAGGTTTAAGTAGGGGGCTGGCTAAAAACATTTTGGTAATTTCATATATTGAAATCGTGCAACTATATTAACATAAATTGAATACATTTCTCTGGTTGATATGAAATTGTCTCCAAGAATTATAAAACAAAAAAAGCAAAGTTTGGAATAGTATGCATATTATACACAGAACATGTTTGTATCTGCATAGAACATATATGGAAGAATACATAAGAAAATTTGGCCCATCTCTGGGGAAGGCAAGGGAGAACTGAGATGAAAGGGAGGATTTTCACTTTCTATGTTGTTTACAGAGCTTTTCAAAGCCATGTGCATGTATTTCCTTTTTTAATTAAAAAAATGAACAATTTTTTAAAAATAAAAGAGCAGACACTCCATACCTTGTCAGTTTTCCTTCATACTGAATCCAGTGTATTATATGATAAGCATGACGAATACGAAAAATATTACAGTTCCTTGCTTCTCTGCAAAACCACCAACCACCTTTCCTAAATTTGAGTAGATGAGGCACATGCTTTGCACTGTTGCCTGCAGGAAAAGGGCCTACAAAACATTTGAAAGGTGTGTTTTTGTATTCTGGTATAAATAATTCTTGAATGGCTCTTAATGTCTTTCTGCCTTTATTGTCAAGCCGGCAGTAGTACCAAGCACACTGTCTTGCATAAACTTCAAAAAAAAGCACTCTGCTGGTTGATGGCTGTTCTTTATCCTCCAGCCAAATGCCTAGGGGACTGCATGAACCTATTCACATCAATAAATATCAATGTACAGCTCCCTTACCAAACAGAATCACACTGTGTACTCTGCCGCCACTCCACACTATGCCCATCACCAAACACTACCCAGAAAAGCGACGAAGCACACAGCACTAGTAAATGCCCCATTTGTCCCGTTCCTCAACAAAACGCAAGCCAGCCCACTTAATAATGTCCAAAAGCTGTTATATATTCCAAGTAAGAACAGACATGGCCAGAGCTGCCTCATGGCTCCCGGATCCCAATTTAAAGACAACTCCTAGGCCTTCCTATATCACATTCCAGGTGATCCCATGGCTTTGGGAGAATAAAAACAGCTACTCCCTACCAATACCTAGGCCTGGCTACCATCTCAAATTAATTATGAGCTGTGTGATCTTAGGCAAACTGCTTAGCCTCTCTAATCCTGGATGTCCTCATCTGCAAAATGGTGCCAGTAATGTCACCCATCTATAGCTCACAGAACTACAGTCTAAGGATAAAGCTTTTGGCATCCAAGTAGTCCTCCATGCATGTCAACTAATGTCATTACCAACATCTTTACACATGAACCCACAGCAGCCTCCTGTTTGGTCTCCCCAGTTCCACTCTAGCTTCCACCCACTGGTAAAAGTGACCTTAAAAGGGAGATATGGTAAAATCACCCTCCACCCTTCTTCCAACACTGAAAAGTAAAGACAGCTCTCCACTGTCATTATAACGAAGTCCAGAAGGCTCGATGCAAACCTCTCCAAGTCTCAACCATCAACTACGAGAACTCTGCCTCCACCCACACGACTCTTTCCCACAATAGGGTAGCCTTGACAGATGATCCTAATTCTCCTTTGATGACCTTTTCAAACTTACAAAGTTGTCTAATAAGAACCATTATGCACTTCAGTGTGAGCTCCATTCACCACTATACTGCTCACGTAGCTATCAACTAACAAGAAATGTGAGGACTCGTCTTTTCAAGAACTACAATCTATACAACCCATAATAGTGTTAAAGCTGAAAGACATGACAAACAAGCTTCAGTGTTCTATCATATTAAATTTGTCCATATGGAGCTGAACAGAACCAGTGAGATCATGCAAGAGAAGCCAAAAGGTAAAGTGGGTATTAAATACAAGATCCTAGCCGGGCACAGTGGCTCACGCCTGTAATCCCAGCACTTTGGGAGGCCGAAGCGGGTGGATTGCCTGAGGTCAGGAGTTCGAGACCAGCCTGGCCAACATAGTGAAACCCCATCTCTACTAAAAATACAAAAAATTAGCTGGGCGTGGTGGTGGGTGCCTGTAGTCCCAGCTACTCAGGAGGCTGAGGCAGGAGAATCGTTTGAACCTGGGAGGTGGAGGTTGCAGTGAGCCAAGATCGCACCATTGCACTCCGGCCTGGGCAACAAGAGCGAAATTCCATCCAAAAAAAAAAATATTCCAGATCCGTCAGTTGACAGGTCACACCAAATGATTCATCCAGCTACCATCTAACACTGTGCCTAACTGAAATGCATGACTTTCAGTTACAGGTTTCACTTTGGACATATCTGTTTAACTATTTGAATGTGAGCCCCAAGTTATTTTTATATTTTGCTTCTCCTCTCAGGCTGAGAAAGCTGCTGCTAAAAACTCTCAGAGTAAAAGTATGCTGATATCACACTCCAGGGAATTCAGTCTCTAAGAAAAGCCCACTCATTTTAAAAGGACAAGATGAAGAGAATGCAGACTTCAAGCAAGTTGGGAGTTAGGAAAATATAACTCAATGTCTCAATGATTTGCCCAACACCCTTGCTTTTTCAGTAATGCTGTTTGGGGGAGGGGATCATGGTAACTTAATATGGGAAAGATGTGATTGGATAAAATCTCTTTTATCCTTCAGAGGGAAAAGGAATTCACAACCAATCGCTTCAATCCTTATTTTCTTTTTAGAGTATTATTTTTATTGTGGTAAAGCATACAGAACATCATTTATCACCTTAATCTTTTTTAAGTATATAGTTTTATGGCTTTAAGTACATTCACACTGCAGTGAAACCATCACCACCATCCATTTCCAGAGCGTTTTCAACATCCCAAAGAGAAACGCTATGCCTATTAAGCAGTAACTCCCCTCCCAGCCCCTAGAAACCACCATTCTACTTTCTGTCTTTATGAATATACTAGGTACCTCATATATGTAGAAGCATATAGTATTTTTCCTTTTGTGACTAGCTGATTTCACTTAGTATAATGTCCTCAAGGTTCATCCATGTTGTAGCAAGTGTCAGAATTTCCTTCCTTTTTCGGGCTGAATAATATTCCACTGTAGGCACACATCCTATTTTGTTTACCCATTCATCCATCAGTGGATATTTAGGTTGCTCCCTCTCCTTGGTTATTATGAATAATGCTGCTATAAACTGGGGTGTACAAACATATCTTCAATAAGCTGGTTTCAATACTTTCAGGTCTAAACCCAGAAGTGGAATTGCTGGATTATATGGTAGTTCTATTTTTAATTTTTTTCAGGAACTGTCACATTGCCTTCCATAGCAGCTGTACCATTTTACATTCCCACCAAGAGTGCACGAGTGTTCCAATTTCTCCACATCCTGGCCAACACTTGTTATTTTCTGGGTTTTTTAATAGTAGCCATCCTACTGGTAATTCTTTAAATATTTTTATTTTAAAACTGGCTAATTGAATTAAACTTTTGTCCATCTATGCAATTGGCTAAGAATGTTAGAAAACCTGATTTTCATGAGTATGCCACTATTCACTTTCTGAGAGGTAATTTTAATAATAGCAGCTGAGATTAAATTTTAAAAACAAAGCTCTGCACACAAAATCATCCTGTATTCAAATACGAAACAGCTACTTCTGAAGTAAAGTACTTTCCCTAAGCCTCGGTTTTCTCATTGGTGAAATGGAGCTATGAATATCCATTTCTTAAAGTTCTTGGGAGAATTCAATTACAAAATTGTACAAAGCACTTAGCATGGTGTCTGGCTCCTAAGAAGCACTAAAAGACAGACAGATGATGATAAGGAGGAGGAGAGTCTCATTATTGCTGGAACACCACTAAAAGTTAAGTCACAAAAAGGTCTCATTTAGCATTGAAATATACATATTCTTTCCTCAACTACTCCCAGATGACCCTGTTTTACAATTCATGTATATACTCACCAAACCTCAAGGCTGTCACTGTAGACAAGATAGTCTTTTCTTATATACAAATTATAAACGTAAATATTATTTTCCAAAGGCAGGATATTCAGGTAGGACACTAAACAGTGGTAGCACATCACAAAATTACACCTTTTTTCAGTTTGAAAAAGTGGTAACAAGAGCTTGTCATATATTTTAAGTTATACTTAATTTAGTTATAGCAAAAAGGTAGAGTGCACATTATGAGACAAGGTCGGTTTTCCCTCTTCTCTTGATTAGTTAATTAAAAAGTTAATGCCAAATGGCTATATTTTAAACATATGGCTTAGGTTAATTCACATATTGTATTTAAAAAACAAGTTTGATCAGCCTGGCACAGTGGCTCATGCCTGTAATCCCAACACTTTGGGAGGACAAGGTGGGTGGATCATGAAGTCAGGAGTTTGAGACTAGCCTGACCAACATGGTGAAACTCCCATCACTACTAAAAAATACAAAACTTAGCCAGGTATGGTGGCATGTGCCTGTAATCCCAGCTAGTCAGGAGGCTGAGGCAGGAGAATCGCTTGAACCCGCGAGGCAGAGGTTGCAGTGAGCCAAGATTGCACCACCGCACTCCAGCCTGGGTGACAGAGCAAGACTGTGTCAAAACAAACAAACAAGTAAACAAAAACCAAGCTTGATCTGTTGTATCTGTTGTATTTCCTCAGTATCTTTAACTTGGAATTTTTATCAGGCTTCTCATTCATTCTTCTCATTCTCATAAATTCAAAGAATCTATCGGAAAGTCTCAGAAATTACTTAACCCAAACCGCCATCAAATAACTGCTGTTCTGTTTATTAAAATTTACTAATAAATTATAGTAAAATACAAAACAGTTGGGAACCGGAAGCAATTGTGAAAGAAGATGTATGCTTACTTCTCATTTAAAGAAATCAAATAAATAAAAATCGGTTTTAAAATAAAGGTTAGCCAGGCGCGGTGGCTCAATCCTCTAATCCCAGCACTTTGGGAGGCCGAAGCGGGCAGATCATGAGGTCAGGAGATCGAGACCATCCTGGCTAACACGGTGAAACCCCATCTCTACTAAAAATACAAAAAATTAGCCAGGCGCAGTGGCGGGCACCTGTAGTCCCAGCTACTCGGAGGCTGAGGCAGGAGAATGGCGTGAACCCGGGAGGCGGAGCTTGCAGTGAACCGAGATCGCGCCACTGCACTCCAGTCTGGGCGACAAAGCGAGACTCCGTCTCAAAATAAAAAATAAATAAAATAAAATAAAATAAAGGTTAAATCAAAAGGGTACTAATTCACCACCAGAACACTTCCAGACCCTCTATGAGTGTGTGTGCCAGGTATTTTTCTAAGCACTTACATTGACACCTTTAATTTCTACATAAGGATTCTGATTTGGGCTCCATTAATATCACAATGTACTTTAAGTTAACCCTTAAAATTTTGACACATTAACTTTATTCATATACTCCACTAAGAAACAGTCATGTGAAATAGCACTCCAAAACCTTAATTATGTTACTGGCTTCAGGTTTCTACCACCTTGGCTAACATAAGTCCATACTAACTTTTTTCTTCCATCTACCCAGAGACATGGTTCAAAACATCAGGATGCCTTGATAACGGCATTAGTTTAGGTTTATTAGCTCAGGAAATTCCTTCTGTTGCAATCATTGTTCCATTAAAATTCTTTAAAATTACTCTGTAATTTCAGGAACTAAGGTATATGGGCATGTAATCTTAAATATTTCTATGGTAGTTCAAGAGTAATGAGGGATCTCATCTGATTTTCAAAGAACCCATTCACCAATGCTAGGAAGACTCAGGGTCACATTATGAGTTTCATGCGCATCCATGTGAAGAGACCACCAAACAGGCTTTGTGTGAGCAACAAGGCTGTTTATTTCACTTGGGTGCAGGGGGGCTGAGTCCAAAAAAGTCAGCGAAGGGAGATAGGGGTGGGGCCATTATATAGGATTTGGGTAGGTAAAGGAAAATTACAGTCAAAGGGGGTTGTTCTCTGGTGGGCAGGGGTGGGGGTCACAAGGTGCTCAGTGGGGGAGCTTTTGAGCCAGGATGAGCCAGGAAAAGGAATTTCACAAGGTAATATCATCAGTTAAGGCAGGAACAGGCCATCTGGATGTCTATGTGCAGGTCACAGGGGATATGATGGCTTAGCTTTGGCTCAGAGGCCTGACAATGAGTATCTATCAATCCTGGGTCTCAGTGATTATGGGGGCCAGACAGAAGGAATGGCCTCCTTCCTTCTCATCCCGTGTCATCCTCTCCTGCAATTTATGCCCTGGCAATAATATCTATACTTCCCCCAAATATGCCCTGCTGTGGCCCCCTCATTCATGCCCCTTAATCCTACTTGGAGTAAGTTCTCATTCTTTTCCAGGGCACCAGCACCTCCCTTGAGAAGTTCTTCAATGCTAAGGAACAGAGAAAGGAGAGGACAAGTCCACAAACTCTATCATCCTAACAGGGAATGAAAGGGGTTCATAATTATCTAAAAATTAAAAAGGCAACTATTTACATTGTCTCTTTACTACATTGTATATAAAACTTTATATTATATACAAAAGTACTTTGTTACATTTTTTAATTAGGTAGAACGCTTGGTGAAACACCTTTGATTTTTTCCTCTTCTCTGAGTTCATTAAGGAAATTAATTTGCAAAGATAATTCTATATGATTCACACCCAGACTAAAAAAAAAATTAGCAGGCAATTCTTGAGCTAAAACAGCTTGTAAATAAACATCATGAATATGGACAAAATGTGAACACCCACAAGGCAAGTAGTGAAGAATTCCACCTACATAAATCTACTGAATCATACTTCAATTCAACAAGTTGTCTCTGAGTCCTGATAGGGCGTTCTGTCCTATGTTTGGTGCCACAGGAGATTCCAGAAACCTCAAGATCAGGGCCCTACTTTCAAAGAGGTTAGACAACGTGGTAAGATGTTAAAATTCACAGTATCATTGAACACCTAAGAAAAATTCTTAAATTACTTTTTAGATAATGAGACATGATTACATAAACAATTAAAGTTTTAAGTATGGGTATTCAACCAAACTGCACATCTTGCTTCACTGTCCATCATTGTTGCATGTTTTCTGGGGAAAGGGAGGAGTTGGGGTTTTTTTCATTTGTTTCTTTGAGCAGAGGGCCTCGTTTGTGGACAGAGACTACGTTTTCACAATGCACTGTATTTGCAATTTAGAAATATGTGAGGTTGGCCTTGCCTGCTAGCTCTCAACAGGAACTGAGTACCCAGGCCCCTGGCTTTCTGCCACAAAGTCCCTCCTCCCCCAGAGGCCTCTCACCTGACAAGATAGCAATCTGTAGCTATAACTGATCAAAACTGCTTACCTAGGTAATCATCTCTACTGCCTGCAAAAAGATGACTCTTGAATTTCCACCTCCAGCCTCTCCCCACACAAAGATGATTTACAAATGACAAAAGAAAAAAAAAAAAACCAGCACAGCAGGAGAAGTCAGTAAAGAACACTACAGGCCCAGGCTCCTCCCTAAGTGAGCTCCCCAGGGAAGTAAGGGAGAGGAGAGGTGCCATCCCACTGAGAGCCCAGTTCCTTCTACCTGCCCATGGAAGGGAAGAAAACAAACTCACCAGCATGCTGACCCTACCCTTCTCTCTATTTGGAAAGTTTAGTCTTTTAGGCATGCCCACAGAGCAGCAAATATCTGCTCACATTTCATGTTTTCCTAATGAGTTGTTCTTAAATTCGCCAAAATTTTAGTATTCTACTCTTTAATTGTGCAGACACAAAATTCTGTCATAGGACAATGTTAGGGAAAAAAGAAGAAGGAATACGTTCCTTCTCAGTCCCCAGGTCCCTAACATCCAATGTATTTATGTGGATGCCCTCAAGACCTCACAGTCTCTTTCTAAAGGAAGTAAAAATGTGCAACTTTATAAACGTACATCAACTTTTCCATTTTAAAAATAGTAAAATAATCCCCAAAAGTGGAATGATTTGTTACTGGTCAGAAAATGAACTTATCATCCAAATAAAATTCTCAGCACAGATCCAATCTCTCCCATGATGCAAACAGAAAGAAAGATACAGTTAAGCCCAGCCCGAAATGTAGTGAAATAAAATATCATATGAAACCATGACCAATACAAAAAATGGCTGCCAGAGAAAATTCCTTAAATCTCCAAAGAATCACGTTCTCCAACCCTACCTAGCATGGGGAGAACCACCTGAACTGAATGTGAGAATCCTGTATTCCTTAAAGACATGTGAACTCTATTTGTAATGTCTACAGAAAGCTCAGCCCTGGGAGTAAAATTGTAGATGTTTATCTTCCCTTGTCACTGATAGGGAAATGATTACTTACTACCTGGGCCAGAGAGGGAAAATGAACTTGCAGACTTACATGAAAACGGCAAAATGCTGGTTTTCTAGAAGAGCTGATTAAGAATACACTGCCCTAAGTGTAGCGGAGTGAGACCCTGCTCCCTAGCTCCCAGTTCGTGGAGGAGAGAAGAGCAGTTCTGTGGGTTCGGCCTTAGACGACAAAGGAAGGCTAGGGTTCACTGCCCCATGCAGACACAGTCCACAGGCACTGTCACTCTGACAGCCTGATATCACTAGGGCCTGAGAGACTGGGCAAGAGAGAGGGCTGTCAACATATGTTGACCACGTCACTGTCTGCACTTAACAGAGCAGATTATCAAGATCGTAGAAGTTTTATACAGAGAAAAAATGAAGGCCAGATTGGCTGAGTGACTTACGCTGACTGACACTGCATAGTGTTTGACTTTGTGGCTACACGTCCTCTCGTGTTTTAGAAGCATGTTCTACCTGCATTGATATGAGAGAAGATTCTGAATAAGATGGCCTATATAAACAGTGCCCATAGCTCCTGCCTGAAAATTGGGACACAGTCTGACAAGTATAAACAGACATCTGGAATTCATCACACAGGGTACCTGAAACCAGGACAGGCTCAGAAAACGCAGGGTGTGTCACCTACCTACCTCACAAGGCTCCCAGGCCCCTCCCCTGGAGAGCTGAGTCAGTAAGCCTGGGTGGTGCCTGAGAATCTATATTTTTAATAAGTGCCCAGAGGAGATTCTTAAGCTTAGGTAAGTTTGGGAAACACTGGATTGGACTAACTATACTTTATAACACTTAGCTTTCTTAAGATAGTCCCTACCTTTAAATCCCATTTAGCACTGTCATCAG
This sequence comes from Mandrillus leucophaeus, assembly GCF_000951045.1. Lineage (NCBI taxonomy): Eukaryota > Metazoa > Chordata > Mammalia > Primates > Cercopithecidae > Mandrillus > Mandrillus leucophaeus. Next base: position 2,553,470 of record NW_012103987.1, read on the forward strand.
TTATGTTAGCTTATAAATGGTGAGAATAATGGATTTGATCTTATCTTAATCCCCCAAATAACATAATTTTGATAATATCCATTTTAAAGAAAGAAGTTAAGTAATTGTGCAAGCTCATACAGGTGGTAAGTGACAGAAGGCAATTCTCCAGGAAGAAGGACGGGGAGATGGGGTAATAGGGAGGGAAAGGGAGGGATTTAAACAGAGATCTAACTCTAACAGCTATACTTGTAACCACTATATACACAGCCTCCTGTACAAACGTCAATCCTGTTTACTTTTTTTAAAAAAGTAATGGCAGTTGACTTACTTCTAAAAGTCAAAAAGGTTCAGAAAAACATTTCTGAGTTATTATTCCTTTCTGGCTATACAGAGACCCAAAGATCCAAAAATATCTCTAACAAATTGTTTTTATTGAATGCTGCTATCAAATTTCTCTTTTGATGAAGTTTTGATCCTATCCTCCATACCTCTCCCCAGTAGTAAAAAGATACAATCAAAAAGTCAACAGCTTAGCCAGGTGCAGTGGCTCATGCCTGTAACCCCAGCACTTTGGGAGGCCAAGGCAGGAGGCCAGGAATTCGAGACCAGTGTGCATAACGTGGCGAAACCCCATCTCTATTTAAAAACATATACATACAAAAATTAGCTGGGGGTGTTGGTGTGTGCCTGTAGTTCTAGCTACTTGGGAGGCTGAGGTGGGAGGACGGCTTGAGCCTGGGAGGTAGAGGCTGAAGTGTGCTATGATTGCACCACTGCACTTCACCTTGGGCGACAGAGTGAGACCCTGTCTCAAAAATAAATTTAAAAATTTAAATTAAAGTCCACGCTCCTCCCACAGAAACAATTAGAGGAATTACAAAAGGTTACAATGTAGCCCAAAAATCTAGTCAATATCAGATAGAGGGCTAGATTTTTATACCAATTTATAATGAACAAAGAAGTCATATTCAAACATTTTTCTAGCTGTTCTGTTCTATCATGCCGAATATTGAAATTTTTTTAAAAAAAGAAGAAAATCCATCTTTTCTATTCTTTCTGCCTTAAAAAAGAAGACCTGATATGTCAATGAACAGTACTCCTACACCCATCTCCTCTCTAGCCTCAGGTTAATTTAAAAAGTCGCTCAAGTTTGAAAAGGACACAAAAACCACAACCAACGGCAAACTCATGATTCTTTCAACAAGTACTTATTGAGGGCTTCTAATATGCCAGGCACTGCTCTAGGTGCTATAGATACAGCAGGGAATAAAACAAAGACCTCTGCCCTCAAGGAGCTCACATGCAGCAAGCAGCTCATCGACAGTGACAGGTGATGCAGAGCCCAAGGGAGCAGGGATGGGAGCGGGTGATGTACCTGAAGTGGTCAGGGAAAGTCTCCCTAATGGGGCCATCTGAGCAGAGGCCCAAGGAATGGGGAGAAAGCACACTATATCTGTGAGGGGAGAGCATCCCCTAAAGAGAAAGGAGGGTACCCAACTGACCCCACTCCTACCCAAACCACAATCCACCAACATTTTCTACCTGCAGACATGGCACCAGCCTTCTCCCAGTTGCTCAGGCCTGAAACTGAGCTGTGATCCTTCCTCTCCCTCCCTATTACTCCATTTTCCCAGCCTTCTTCCTGAAGAATCGCCTTCCCCATCTCCCTTGTCCCGGAACACTCTCCTCTTACCCTTCAGACCTCTCACTAGAAGTCATTCCCCCAGAGTGAGTTTTCTGATCTCCCTATTACATACAGATCCTACATTACACACTTATTACACTCTGTACTTCTCCCAGCACTAGTCACAACTATAATTAAATCATTATTTCTGTAATTTAGTGTCTGCTCTGCCCCAATAAACTAATCTCCATGAGGGCAAGAACCATATTGATTGTACTCATTTTTGCATCTCCAGTGCCTGAAAAATCGCAGAGTTCAATAAATATTAGAGAAGGAATTAAGCCTTCCTTCTCACGCTTCTGTGCTCTTGCTCAAGGAAAACTTAGAGTTGCATTTTTCCATGGCATTGTCTATGCCACACAGATTTCCTTCCTAATAAAAAAAGTTAGGAGCTATGAAAAATCCATACGTAGATAATGAAGTCCCTAAGTGAGCCATTCAGACCATGTGTCTGCTCAGTTTCATTTCATGTTACAGAATCCTACACTAAAAGGGAAGGCAGCAAAGCAGAGCTGCCCACTCACTCCTAAGATCACACAGGTCAGTCCTCCAGGAGCAAATTAAAGGGATGTGCTGCTTGTCCACAATTATCAGAATTTTTTTAAATTAAAGATAATGGGAGCCACTTACTCTGTGACAGGAAGTACATAGACAGTGCAGCAAGTACATACCTCAAAATTTAAATGTTAATAGTGGTCACCATCAGCTGCACCCTTTCCAGGTGCCAGGTACCCTGCTAGGTGCTTCATGCACATGACCTCACTTAACTGAACCGAGTCTTTGCAGCCACACCATGATCCAAATGAATAAGTGCTTCAACTCAGGCATAGGAAGCAATACTGTCAGGCTCCAAAACTCCTGCAAAGCATGTCTATTACAACCCAGTGTTCTAGTACCAAATGCACCCAGAATGCTGGTAGCGACTGGGAACCACTCAGCTGCTCCAGTCCAAGCTCCCCCAGGCTTATAGACCCAGAGAGAGGAAGCGACTGGCACAAGATCACACAGCCCATTGGTAGCTCGGTCTGGCCAACAGCTCTATCCCTATCAGGCCATCCTTCTGACAGATCAAACCATTCCTCACAGAGGGTCCCTAAAACCCTGAGAATAAATGTGTCAAGTCAAGCTTTCCTAAGGAACACTGCAATGTTATAAAAACCCTAAAGTACCATTTAGAGTTGAGCAAAAGCAAAACAGAAGGACTTTATCTCTCTTCTTTCTTGCAGCTGCCACTGATCTGAGTTCACACAACAAGCCCCTTTGTCTCTGAGCTCCCATGCAGCTCTTCTGAGCCACAGAAGCCCAGGAACACCAAGGCCCTGGGCTCAGGCCAGGCCGAGCTGAGCGAAACAGGCTAAAATGCAGGCAGCATGGACGTTCCTTTATCCAATACTCTGGAGCAGCAGAAAGCACAATTTTGCACACATGATCACACTCTGTACCTAGAGCAGAGTGAGTGAAATCAGGCCTGAGCCATGGGATTCACCTCTGCACCCTGAACAGCTCCCTGATTTTTATGATCCCTGTGGCAAATCCTATCACTTGCATCCAACTGAATTTACCATAGAATCCAACCACCTCTTTTTTCCCTCAAATTAGCCAACTACCAGCCAATAGCCTCGTATAATAATACCACTTACCAGAACCACTGGGTCTGCCAGGCCAGACTAAATCAGCAATTACATGCACTTAGTGATAAGAAGTTCTCATGGAGAAGTCCCCAAATGGCTTCATGCTATCTTCAGAGGCCTCAGGCCCCAATACCCTAATACCCTGGAATGGCAATACCCAAGAGAACTTATGTTCCAACCAGGGGCTCCAAGCCAGTGGCTCCTCTGGTTACAGTAAGCCTCAGCTTAGTTGGAGACAGGATGAGAACCATTTAATCCCCCACAACAGATCCCATGAGGGACAATTCATGGGACCTGCTAAAGATGTACCCAGTCCCTACTACTGGCCCCAGCCACTCAGCCAGAGTCTTTGACTACCTCAAGCAATGCATGGGCTCCCCAAAGGTGCTGTGTGACAACAATGCTCTATTTAAAACTACAGTCATTTATTCTGTGAGTTGTTTTTAAAGTAAAAATCAAATAACAATGTATATAAAAGCATCTCAAACATTTAAAGAGCTAAACAATCCAAGAGTATTAAAAGATTTACCATTTTGGCATGCTAACCACACTTGAGGGCTGAGATTCAGGGGCCATAAGTTTATGGGCTCTCCATGTCCTCGTAGTAGGCCACATGGGCTGTAGTGCAAAATCAGCACAGTTGGACGTTGACTGAATCCTAGAGCTGCATCCTAGGGCAAGTGACTTGAGCTGCTTCAGCTCACGTTTCTCATCAGTTAACTAGGGTTAACTTCTCTCTTGGTATGACAGTGAAATATCAAGTGACAAAAAGGAAATCATGTCAGACATTAGCCTAAAGCTAGCAATAGATTATTATGTCCTCTTCTCTGATGCGATTTCACTGTGACTCGTCTAGACAGCAGGGAGACCTCTGTAAGTAAAGGATCGCCAACAGTGGGGTTTGTTTGACTCACTGTGGCAGGTGGTTGGAAAGAACCTCTTTTGCACAGACTTTTGGGTAAATGCCAGTTCTCTATACCTTTTGGGCCAGACTCTGACCTAAGGAGAATATAAGAATTTGTCAGTGAAGTTCTTAAGCCTCTGCCAGAAAACCTTGGGCTTTCTCTCTTCCACACTAGACCAAATCCTGCTTACACATTAAGGCTGGATTCAAATGTCACCTCCTATGTAATGGCTTCCTCCTTAGGGATCTCCCCTGTTGCTGAAGTTTAGCTGGCTGTACACGGTTTGGTCCACCCTGATGGATGGTAATTTCCTTAAAAACAGGGTTTGGGGCTCATTTGCCTATGTAAACTTAGCACCTTATCATAGATGTGGCATGTAGTTAATTATTATCGGTAAGTGCTTGCTCAACTGAGTTGACTACTGAATAGCATTAAATTCAAAACAATTTAGTAAATCCCAGTTTTAAATAAACAAGAAATCTCTTGTTGGGGAAAGACTGTGTAATCTTATACGTATTGTTGAGATATCTGTCCCATAAGGATAGAAGTTATATCCTTCAACCCCAAAAATCACAGCCAAGAGTTTGGAATTTAAACCTTCCTTCAAAATCATATCTTGATTTTTATTTATAAAGTATGTTGATTATCAAGAAACCCAGTTTAAGAGCTCTACAGCTTCAATTTTCCAGTTAGAACTCTCCAATTCTTGCTGTAAACATTTGTGAGTTGTATTTTAATTAGACAGTGATTAAATTAGCCACTCCTCCTCCCACCAAATCAAACATGTTGGTTTTTCCAGTAGGACATATGATAAGCCGTTCTAGGAAAATATACATATATATACACACACACACACATACATGTATATACACATGTATATATACATGAAAATAGACATATATATACATGGAAATAGTGCATTTGTTATGGCTGAGATTAAAAAGGATCTGAAAAGTCAACTCTTCTCTAGTGATGAATATTTTAATGGCAAAGGAACCAGGAGAGGTGATGGAGTAGATTTGACTCTATGTTCACATACTAAATGCTACACTCACTAAAGCTAGAATCAGCAGCTTTTGTTTTAACCTCCCAGCAGCATTCTGTTTAACAAAGATCATTAGAGCATCCACTTCTATAGTAATAGCTATTTCCATCACCCAATTAGAGGCCAGAGAACTAAAAGGGCTGCACCTTTGTATTTGAATGAGGCATTCTGTGTAACTAATGACTTAACAAATCCTTATCCAAGTAGCTAACAAGATGATCCTTTGATGGTATTTAAGCCAAAGCGCATCATTAATTATTTATTTTTGTTGGTGTTATTTTTATTTTAAAGTCAGACTTAATGAGGTATAATTTGCATGCAGTAATCCAATCTTTTAAGTGTACAGTTCAATGAGTTTTCACAAACACACACAGTCATGTAATCACCACCACAATCAAGATATAGAACAATTCATTTATCTCAAAAATTTCCCTATGCCCTTTGTAGTCAGCCTTCTCCCCCATCACACACTCCTGGCAGTCATGATCTATTTTCTAACCCTATACTCTTGCCTTTTCCAGAATGTTCTTTAAATTGAATCATAAAGTATGGATTCTTTTGAGTTTGATTCCTTTCACATAACATAACGCATCTGAGACTCAGTCAAATAGTTGTGTTGTTCTTTCTTATTGATGAGCAGTATTTCATTGATAGGCATATCAGTTTGTTTATCCATTCACTACCTGAAGGACAATTACATTTTTTCCAGTTTTAGCAGTTATAAATAAAGCTGTTAGAAGTATTAGCCTACACATTTTTGTGTGAATAGAGGTTTTCAATTCTCTTGGATAAAAACTTAGGAGTGAAACTACTAGCTTATATGGTGTATGTTTAACTTTGTAAGAAACCACCTATTTTCCAAAGCAGCTATATCTTCTCAGACTCTCATCAGCAATGTAGGAGAGTTCTAGTTGCTCTGCATCTTTGTCAGTACTTGGTATTATCTGTTTTTGTTTTGTTTGTTTGCTTTTTACTTATTTTAATGGTGTGTAGTGGTATCTCTGTGTTTTTTTTACTTTTGATTTTGAAATAACTCTAGACTCACATAGGAGATACAAACATTGTAGAATGTTCCCCTGTATCCTTCACCCAGCTTCTCCCCATATCTTAAGTAACAACAATACAATTATCAAAAGCACAAACTTGACACTGGGTACAATACTATTACTATTAATAAACTACACTCCATGTTCAGATTTCACTAGTTTTTACATGTTCTTCATTGTTTGTTTGGGTTTTTTTACATACAATTCTATAAAACTTTATCTCATATATAGATTTATATAACAATTTCTACAATCAGGATATAAATCTGTTCCATCAAAGCACATTATATATTGAGAAGACCCTTTTGGGATTGATTATAAACATCATCTGCTGGAAGCACTTTGGTCAATGACGATGTCTTTCTTTTGACCTTTTCCCTTACCACATTAAAAAGCCAATTGTCTATGCTCCAGCTGGTATGTACAAACGACAATTGCCAGAGAAGTTCACTTTCAGAATGGGTGTTTGTCCTGTTCATTCTTTCTTTATTATGTGCCAGACCCAGTAGAGGCAGAGTGGATAAAATGGCAAACAAGAGAACAGTACTTCCTGCCTTTAAAAGAATTCAGAGTGTGAGAGATATTCATTCACTCATTCATACACACACACACACACACACACACACAGTGACAAACACTATCCATGAATGAAAAGTAAAAAGTGAGATGAAAGGTTAAAACACAATCTGGTTAAGACAGGGAGGAAGGTCCTTGTAAGCAAGCACCATCCTCAGACTCAGTATTCAAGGCCTTCTGTGGGACCAGGGCATCCACATGCCAGAGCTACTGAGTATGAAATACAGAAACCAACAAGTTCTTAAAGCAGAATACAAAGAAGATGCTCAGGGCTTAAGAAATTCACTGAAGACTTCTTATCTTCTCCTTAAGTCAGAGTCTAGCCCAAAAGATATACAGAGTTGGCAATTGCCCATGTGATGTTACCTTAGGACACCCATAGGCCTATTTCTGCTTTAAAAGGTTCTTTGCAACCACCTGCCACATTGAGCCAAACGCTACTACTAGAGATCCTGTAGTTACAGAGGTCTCCCTCTGTTCTAGATGAGTCACAGAGAAATCTTATCAGAAAGTGGGAACACAGTAATCCATCACTGGCTTTTGGCTCCAGCATGACCCCCTCTTCTTGTTTGAAGGATCCACACTTATAAAATTCTCCAAGGTAAACTGCCCCTCTACCCTTCTAACCTTTACATATTTTTGTCATTAATCTATAATGCTATTTGTCCCATGTATCTCTCTCCATTCTATACTAATAATCTCAGAAGTCTGACTCATCTCTGTATCTCCTGGCATCTGTACCCTCAGCTCCCACGCACACAGTAGGTATCAATAAACATTCAGTGAAAGTTTACATTCAAGGTATGATTTCAGATTACAATGTCCACAGTAGGGCTTTGAGGGAGTGGATTGTGAGACAGATGGGTCGTAATAGGAAAGATACCAATCGAAGGCATGGGAAAGGCTATCCAGTTCAAGAAGCACACTACAGAGTAGCTGAATATGCAACAGGATACTTGGGCACCTGAGAGAGGGCAGAGGCAGGACAGAAGGAGATGGTGTAAGGGAGTGGGAAATAAGACTTATTCATACGTGGTAGCACTCAGAACCAAGCTAGCACCTGTCACGGAAAAAAAAGCAGACATACTCTGAAGCGGAAAGGAGAGAGAGAAAGGGCTCTCTCTCTGTCTCCACGACTTTGTTTATATGGACATCTGCCAAGAGCAGGGCTATGGGAGACCAGGAGCTCAAAAAGAAGCAAGCATTTGCAACAGCTGCTATGGAAGTCAGCTAGGAAATTAATAAGAAATGAGATCAAGGACTTCAACTCACATACCAGTTCCAAAACCCTCTGGGGTCCCTCTGTGCACAAGGCAATGACTTGGGTTTGCCAGTCCATGAGGGCTGGGTCCTATCCTGCAATGCCTCCTGACCCAGCTATGAGGAAGTTCGCAGGCTGCCCAAGAGTTGATGGGAAAAGAAGACACTGTTCTTGGCTCTGCATTAATTGAGCCTTCCACATGTAGAAATTGTTTAGTGATTAGTAAGTGCAAGAACTCCCAAATCAAAACACCAATTGTTTTACAACCTAAATTTAAAACGATCAGAAAATTATTCCAGCTCATATTTCTAAAACCACTGGCTTTTCAGCAGGACTTCCTCCTATCCAACACCTTGGCCTCTGCCACCTTGCAGTACCCGGGGTGATATGTGGACTATGGAAAGGAGATGGGGGACCCTACAGCCAGCTACACTTACCCACTACAAGTCTTGAGGGTAGCCCTGAGAGCTCCCACATAGAGGTCTGAAATATACCTACCAAAATGAAGTAGGGACGTCCTTCCACAAGTTCCACTTGTAATTTTTGTAGGATGCCTCATGTAGGTAACAAATCCTACCATTACAATGCTATTTTCCAAAAACACTGAGCTTCTTGGATGCAAAGTGTTAAGTACCAGCAGGTCCCCAGTCATTCAAGTTTCAGTTACACCAATTGCTTACACTCCCTCTGTCCTCACTAAGGTTTCAACCAAGAAGAACCTTGCTTCCTGGTAACGCAGTGAACCACAAAGTAAAACAGAAACTGGCAACCACAAGATGGTTTTCAATGGTCTCTGGGAAAAACAGCCAAGCAGGTAGAACTGCCCCTCTCAGCTCCAGTTTGGAAAGGTCACCAGACACTGGTTCAGCCCTCTGGCCACCCCAAGGACCAGTTGTAGCTCCCAAACAAGTGCCCCTTCCCCCTAGGAGTGCTTGAGGCTTCAAAACTCCCTTCAATGCTTTCTCTCCACTCCCATCCAAAGCCAAAACTGCCCTTCCCAACCAGTTCAGCTAGGAAATGGACACTCCCAGGTGTGAATGACACGAAGCCTTCTTCTAATCCAGAGACTGAAATAACAGCTCCAGACCAGATAGGATGTTACTATCTCCAAGCCCTCATTCACTCAAAAGTTATTACAATAATGTATCTAAAGATGAGGGTAGCACTAAGAATGCATTAAACGTATATTCATCAATTAATAAAATCAGCATTCAGCTTTATATTAAGCTCAAAATTAAGTAACGTAGGCCCAGACTGTTTCATAGTATTTATATACATTTTTAAAAAATATACGGTACTTTAGCACAAATATTCCTATCTGCTGTTTGACATCAGAAACTAGAACTGGGTTATTCTTCAACAACAGGACACTGCCAGGGAGCAGCAGACTGTTTACAAAATGACCCCGAAGAAACGTCACACTTCATGTATTTTCAAACCCATGAAGAATAGCTATGAATCAAAGCTGAATCTTAAATCTCATTTCAATTCCAACTTTCCTCCTACCAAAGGAAAGGCGGCATATTGTTAAGTTCAAAAGACCCAAACAAGATATCAAAAAGCTGCCTGTGAGCACCAAACAAAAGATATTTCATATAATTTATCTGCAAATGCTAAAAATGCAGTTCTTTGCAATTATGCCTCTGCCTACATGTCACTGTGTTTTGTCATAGGTATTTCCAAATGATGCAGTCTGAATGAAAAGTCCATTTTTCCAAACTCATAAAAGGGCAAGGAGAAGAAAAACTAACATTTTGGTGATTGTCTACCTACCATGTATATCAAACCTTGACATGATAAGTCTTTGAGATTGTTAAATATCCCTTAATATCCATTCTCCCTTTCTTCCTTATAACAAAACCCCCAGTTCTTTTAACTGATACCCAGAAAAAGAACCATAGTTCCCAGAATCTTGCAGCTAGGAGTGGCTACGTGGCTATGCTCTAGCCCAGCAGTGCTCAAAGTCTTATGTGGCTCTTATGATTACATAGTGCCCACCTGGACAATTCAGGATGTGCTCCCTGTCTCCAGATCCTGAGCTTAATTACATCTGTAGTCTTTTGCCATGTAAGGTAATATACTCACAGCTACTGAGAACTAGGTCATGCATACCTTTGGGGGCCATTAGGCCATTATTCTGCTACTACAATATGCTAGATATCCTAAGCAAAGTTCTTTAGGGTCCTCAATAATTTTTAAAAGTATAGAGGGGTCCTAAAACCAAAAGGCTTAAGAACCACTGCTGTAGCAAATAAACAGATTAAGGTAGTTATTAGGTGGGGAAAAGCAAAACTCAGCAAAGCTAAGTGATTAACCAGAGTCCTACAGACTATCAGCAGAACTTCAACTTGAACCCAGGCAGTCTGGCCTGGGTTCTGATGAACCTGGTATGGCTCCCTCTGTCCCATGCACCAGTCTCTGAACTCCCAGACTGTAGCAAGGGCTAAAAAAAGTTATACTGTAGGCATATTTGCAGGCGTCAAACAGAAGATACAACAAGCACTCACATATGAATCTGGTGAGCAGGAGGAAGAACAGGTTGGACAGGAAGGTGATTAAAATAATCCTAACTTTTCAAAACCTTATTTAGAAACATATTAACTCATTATCTTTAGTGAGAAAGGAGCAAAACGTTACAAATGGCCAAGTGTCCCAGTGCCAAGTCAAAGAGAGATGAGTAACCCCGCTCACTACAGAGGAACAGGATTGTGACTAAAGCACTGGAGACACAGGAACACTGCTCTGGGTTATACGTCAGAGCCTGGTCACTTGTCTTGACAATGACTGTCAAGCCCCACTTCTTAGCATCCTAATTGACAGAAACCTCTGAAAGACAGCACTCTTGGGCTGTGTCTCTGCATCATTTTGATATGACCAGAATCCAACTTCATGGTGGAAAAGAAACAGCACTCAGGTGAATTCTGTTAAAAATCATGCTAATGATGCAACTCATAACCTTCAAAGGGACACATTTACAGAGAACTGACAAGTTCAAAGGGCCAGTTACTGCTTTGCCAAATCAAGCCCCTAGCCCAGGACAACAGAACTGGAGCAGTGGCAATGATGTCTTTCCCTCTGCCTGAGCAGTGTGCCATAGAGCCTGATGGCTTTGCTGGCACAGAAGGCTGGGCAAAGCTTGCTCAGGAAGCACGGGTCATCCCTGACAAGCATCTCCAGTACTACTCCATCACTTTCCCAGCTCCCCAGGTGAAGCTTCTCAAGTGCTCAGCTTTCCAACCATTTGGAAAGCAAAAACCAGCAGCAGTGCCTGAACTGACGGCCAAGAAAAACCTAAGGATACAAGGACGTAGATGGAAGTTACTACTCATTAGAATGTGCTATCAAAGGAAGGAAAAGCTACACAATTTTCTGATATTTTTATTTTTCAAATGAAAGTATAGAGCTAGTTCCTCAAAGAATCTCTCATCACAGAGCTCCGCATTTCCTAGAAATGTTTTCAGTGCCTGTCTTTCTTTTGGTGCCTGTAATACTAGTGATTTACACTACTATTACAAAAATCCTACCTGTAACCTACAAAGCAAAGACACTGCAAATTAGAGACATGCCTAATGTATTACTTCCATCACAAAATCCACACACACACTTGCCAGATCTGAGTAGCCTCTAGAAACATGTGGTTATCTACTGGTAATTATTCTGCTGCAGAAGGAATAATTAAAAAAAAAAAAACTGTTAAATCAGCAACCTCACTTGACATCCATTTTGAAATATTTTTTTCATGTGCCAAAGCCCAAGGCAACTTAGCATTCTACAGACCAAAAATTTCATGCTGCCTTCTATGCCTATTAAGGGGATGCAGAATGTAAGAACATGGAGCTTACAGAGATGATGCCTCTAATTCACAACAGCAAACATCAATTATCTGCACTCCATGTGAAGAAGAAACGCATCCACAGGCAGAGACCCACAACTGACTCGTTTATATCTAGGACTCTGGATAGAAAGAAAAATGGCATTGTGACAGAAAATAGATTGGGAGGCATAACAAATTGGTGCTGAATAAGTACTCTGTTCTAATGAGTTATCCAAGAGTGGTAATTCCAGTTTCCAGGGGAGTAAACATTCAACAGATTAACTACAAAAGGAACCCTGGCAAAAGTGTAAGGATATAGTATGTCATATGTTTAGCTAGCTTTCAAAAAGATCACTCTTGCAATATTTTCTTTATCCTTAGGTGAAACAAAGGAAAGTAATAAATTGATAAAGAGTACTTAGAGACAACTGATTTTTAAAAATCATTTGAGCATTCCTAATTCAGGAATTGTGATGGATTAGGTATTTGCAAGGCCCTTCTGCTATACTATAGTTACAGCCTGAATAAATTACATTTAAAAATACTTTTTAATGCACTGGTTAGCTCCGGGTAGAGAAACAAATCCCACGAGAATATAGTGGGAACATGTACTGTTTCTGAGCAAAGAACAGTCACAAGTGAGCAAAAAAGAAAGTTGGAGTTGCCCTGGAGGTAACTATGAATACCAACCAAGGGGTGGGGCAACTAGACAGCCAAGTTTCAGCATGGTGGGGAAAGCCCAGCTTGAAACCTAAGGGAACAGGTATTCAAAGAGAAGAGAAGTGGTCCTGGGTCTGTAGTATCCTCCTGGCTCCTAGTACAAACGAAATTTCAAGAAGTAATACTTCAAGATTCCACGAAATAATTATCAAGCAAATATTAGCATACAATCAAAACTCACCCTGTACACTAGGAAAGAAGCCCAAAAACATTTAGACCACCAAGGATTTCAGACACTGGCATTATCAAATATAGGATATGAAATAACTGCTTAATGATGAGGCCAAAAAAATGAGCAAGCAAAATGAAACCATCAAAAAATACTCAGGCAGATTTAAGGCAGAAATAAAGATTTTAGAAATTTAAAAAACATACTCATTTGAATTAAAAATTCAATGGATAGGCTAAACAGAAGAGCCAACACAGTTAAAGAGAGAAGTATTGAACTAAAAGCTAAATCTTAAATTACAGAATGAAGCAGAGAAAAACGAGAAAGAAAATGCTGAGCAGAAATTAAGACATAAAGGACAAAAAGAGAAGTTCTAACTTCCACTAAATCAAAACCAGGAGATGATAGAGAGAATGGAGAAAAGACAGCATTCAAAGCATTGGGAGCTGAAAAATATTTAGAGTGGATAAATGAAACAAATTGATAGATACATGAAACACGAAAAATATAAACAGAATTCTTAAAAGAAAGCTGTAAATAGACACGTTGTAATGAAACTGCTGAACATCAAAGACAAATAAACAAACTTAGAGTAAGTCAAATCATCTACTAAAAAAATAGCAAATGAAAGATAAACAGATGTCCTGACAGCAAAAATGAAAGTTATGGACAATGGAACAGTACGTCCACAACACTGGGGAAAAAAATAACTATCAACTAAGAACTGTAAGAGTGAAATAAAGACATTTCAGAAACCAAAATGAGAGACGTTACCACCAAAAGATTCTCAAGAAAAGAAAAAATTCTGAAGAAGCTAAATCTCATCAGAGGAAAGGTAAGGATAAAGAAAGGAAGAGGAATAAGAAATGGTAAGCATATAAAGTTAAAAAAATACCATCTCCATACAATAAAATTGACTAATTTGTATGGTGAAGCAAATAATAAAACTGATATGCTGAAAAGAACATCTATGTACAGAAGGAGGGAGTCTTCATTAGTTTTTTTTTAACTATGAGTTTTGTATTATTCTAGAAGGGGATTAGAATACCTTAAATACTGACTGACTTTAAAACTTCTGTGTATGCACAATGTACTTTCAGGGTAATCATTAGAAGAACAGAAATACAAGTTATAATTTCCAAATCAGCAGAGAAAGAAAAACTGAATAAGAATATAAACCAAAAAGAAGTTCAATTCAAAAGAAAAGAAAAAACAAAGATTAGTAATAAAAACATTTTTAGTTAGTTTGTTTGTTTTTGAGATGATGTTTCACTCTTGTCGCCCAGGCTGGAGTGCAGCGGCATGATCTTGGCTCACTGCAACCTCTGCCTCCCAGGTTCAAAGCGATTCTCGTGCCTCAGCTTCCCAAGTAGCTGGGATTACAGGGGCACACCACCATGCCTGGCTAATTTTTATATTTTTAGTAGAGACAGGGTTTCACCACATTGGCCAGGCTGGTCTCGAACTCCTGACCTTAGGTGATCTGCCTGCCTCAGCCTCCCAAAGTGCTGGGATTACAGGCATGAGCCACCGCACCTGGCCGCAATGAAAATATTTGTACCATATAAACAGTTTCAAATTTTTTTAGACTATGTTTCAAAAAACAAAAAAAAGGTCAGGCGCGGTGGCTCAAGCCTGTAATCCCAGCACTTTGGGAGGCCGAGGTGGGCAGATCACAAGGTCAGGAGATCAAAACCATCCTGGCTAACACAGTAAAACCCCATCTCTACTAAAAATATACAAAATTAGCCGGGTGTGGTGGCAGGTGCCTGTAGTACCAGCTACTCGGGAGGCTAAGGCAGGAGAATGGTGTGAACCTGGGAGGTGGAGCTTGCAGTGAGCTGAGATTGTGCCACTGCACTCCAGCCTGGGTGACAGAGCAAGACTCCTTCTCAAAAAAAACAAAAACAAAACAAAAAAAAAAAAAACAAAGGGCAGAAACAAGCTTCATTCACTATACAATAAAAGACTGAAATTTTTGTCTAAATTAAAATTATGCACTCCGTTCTCCAAAGGATATCAAAGACGTACAATCACACTATTAATCAGGAAATAAAGATGACAATGATATACTATTTTACATCCACTAGCCTGGCAACAAAATACCAAATATTGGAGGGAAGGGAGACAATAGATAAACTGTGATCAATTCTCCCCACAGAATTTAACTTAACCAGAAAAATTAGTTTATTACCATTACATGCAACAAGTAAATCTTAAAACATAACAGGGCAAAAAAAAAAAATGCAAGCTGCAGAATACTACATGCAATATACCATTCTCTTCAAGCTCAAAATTAAACAAAGCTAAGCAATATATCATTTGGAGATTATATATACAGACATAGTAATCAACATATAGACAGACACAGAAATAGAACACAGAAACAGACATGGAATCAACGATGACGCTAGAGACACTGTTTCATTCATCTTTTACTTTCTAGGTCAAGTTCTTTATCTCATCTCAGATTAGCACTCTGAGCAGCACTGGATTCAACTGTTCAACTCCAGAGAAGAAGGCAGACCTGGTAACAGTGATCTTCCAGGATGAAAGCCTTCATCAAAAGCAATTCCAGACTAAGGGAAAAGGCATGCCCCCAAATGACATATCCTAGTTTATGTGACTTCACATAAACCTGGTTTACGTGATTTCAAATCCAGTAGCATCCTTTTCTGTCATTTCCAGAGACTCGGGCTGACACTGTTTCCTGTGGCCTTTGCTTTACGCATTTCTACCACCCTGGCCCAGACTGCTTGCCTTCTCCAATGAGGGAGCTGGCCTCTTCAAGTGTGTTTCCTACTTTCCCCAAACCACACAGGCCTTTTGTTGGCTAATTTTGCCCCTGGGCACCACAAAGGCCTGGAAGATCCCTTTATGCCAGAGCCTCACACAAATGTCAGAACAAAGCAAGAGTGATTACAAGGAACTTCAGAACCATGAGTTCTTTGAGAATGGGTGAAATGCTCATTCTGACTTACCTATATTGTCTTTTATTACACACCCTCTGCTGTGTTCCAACTTTATTGTTCTTAAAATTCAAAAAGTCCACACTCCTTCAGTCACTGAAGCTTTACCTGGAATAACAAGGGCAGAAAATGAGGAAGGAAGCAACCAGAAGGAACAGAAGGGCCCACTTGGAAAAGAAACTCTCTCATATAATCAAATCAATTAAAAACTTGATTTGTGAGAGAAATAAGGGCCACCTGGAAGAAGGAAAATCTCTACCTCCGTCTAAGCCATTTTAACTAAAACTATTAATAGGGGCAGGACACAGTGGGTCACATCTGTAATCTCAGCACTTTGGGAGGCTGAGGTGGGAGGATCACTTGAGCCTAAGAGTTTGAGACCAGCCTGGGCAATACAGCAAGACCTTTTCTGTACAAATAATTTTAAAAATAGCCAGATGTGGTGGTGTTTACCTGTGGTCCCAGTTACTCAGGAGGTTTAGGTAAAAGGATCACTTGAGAATGGGAAGTGGAGGCTGCAGTGAGCCATGACTGCACTCTAACCTGGGCAACACAGCAAGACCCCATCTCAAAAAAAACTATTAATGTCTTGTTAATAGTAACATAATGTTTGCAGAAGAAATCATTATTATTTATAAAGAGCTTTCACATGTATTTTCTCATTGGAGCCATAAGATCTTGAGAACAGACAAGCACCATTTTAAAATGAAGCAGCCGAAGTTCCCAAAGGTTAGGGAAATTTCCACCAATCACTCAGCCAGCAAGTATCAAAGAAGAAATCAGTGCCCAGCTCTACCAACCCTTGCTCCAAACTGTTCCATGACACCATACAACATAATAGTTTCAACTTGAATAGCAATATTTATTATTTCCTCCTGCATAGATATGCTTTCTTAGACAACAGATAGAATGGCTTTGCATGCTAAGTGACCAACACTGCGATAGGATTAATGTATTTACCACAGACAACCCAAAGGGTAGAAAATCCACACAAAGGTAGTCAAGAAACACCTTATCTTTTCTGCATACTCTACTTTTCCCTTTAAATCATAGTTATACTTGCTGGGATTTTTTGTTTTAATTTTTTTTTCTTTTTTTTTTTTCTTTGAGACAGAGTCTCAGGCTGAGTGCAGTGGCACAGTCATGGCTCACTGCAGCCCATGGGCTCAAGCAATCCTCCCAACTCAGCTTCCCAAACACCTAGGCCTTCAGGTGCATGCCACCATGCCCAGCTGATTTCTTTTAGTAGAGATGGGGTCTTGCTATGTTGCCCAGGCTGGTCTCGAAATCTTGGACTCAAGTGATCTTCCCACCTCAGCCTCCCAAAGTGCTGGGAGGCATGCACTACCATAACTGGCCTTTAAATTTCTGTATTCGGAAATAATTTCAAGCTTACAAAAGAGTTGTAGAATAATACTAGTACAAAAGTATCCAGGTACTCTTTACCCAGATTCACTTATTATCAACATTTAACTCATTTATTTAACCATTCACTCACTCTGTCCATTCATTCATTCGACATTTTTTTCTGAGCCATAAGGAGATAAGTTCAGTACAACCCAGCACTTTACCTCTAAATACTTCAGAATTTATTTCCTAAGAAAAAGAATATTCTCTTACACAACCACAATATAGTTATCAGCCTTAGTAAATTTAATATTTATATAATACTTTAATCTACTGCCATATTCAATTAACCCAATAACACCCTTTATAGTATTTCTCTTTCCTCCAATTCAGATCCAGTCCGGTGTTAGATACTGCATTTAGCTGCCGTTACTCTTTAGCTTCCTTTCACCTGAACAACACCAGCTTTCCTTTGTCTTTTATGACACTGACACTTTAGAAGAATACAGCCTCTCCCCCTTTTTATATTAATAGAACATTTCTATTTTGACTTTCATGACATTTCCTCAGGTGATTCCTGATGATTCAGTTCAGGTTATGCATTCTCAGAAAACTTCAAAAGTGATATTTTCTTATCTGGATATCACATCTAAAGGCACAAAAAGTACATCTGCCCCAGTTTGGTTATGTTAATTTTGATCACCCAGCCAAGGTGTTGTCCAACTTTTCCAGTGAAAAATTACTACTTTTTCCCTTGCAGCTAACAAGTAATCTGTGGGAAGATACTTTAAGACCATGCAAATATCTTGTCCCTCATCAAAATTTCCCTCTAGATTTAGCATCCATTAGTGATGTCTGCCTGATAAAAACTTTATACTATGATGACTGCAACATGCTGACTTTCCCAACTCCAGCAATCCCTCCATATTGCCATCCATTACTCAGCATTCCACATTGTTTACCAATATATCTATTTATGATCACCGGAGATACATGAAGTCCTATTTTTTTCAATGACTTATTATTTATCTTTGTACTTATTTTGGTGCTCCAACTGTCTCAGACTTAGCCAGTGGGAAGCCCTTCAAGCTGGTTCCTGTATCCCTGTGACATACTCCCTCTTTTAAAAATATTTTCTTACTTTTATTTCCTTACTTTTTGATATTAAAAAAAAATACTATGGGCTCATCTTGTATCTACCCTGTCTCTGACCTGGATCCTGTCAATTCTCCAAAAACCACTGGTTCCTTTCCATGGAGAATGCTATTAGAGACCAAGATCTGGTATTACCCACTTTTATAGTCATTGTTCATATCTATTGATTATTATTTTGAATATGGGTCACAATCCCCTGCTACTTTGTATGCTTCTTTCCATTATAAGGTAAACAATTAGAGGGTGTTCAGTTTGGCTCTGGTGGCAGCTAAATTACTGGTGGGTCCTCTTGATCCTGCCAGTCTTGGTTTTACACTTGGTTAAGATGAGTCTATTTCACTTATGTCCTTAGTCCAAGCTTACGGTCCTTACTGTAAGGTATGGATGGTCTTTATTCCTAGGATGTGATGTCTCAACAGAATGGCTATGTGATGTCTCAATAGAATGGCTAAGGCATTCAGCAAGGTCTCTTCACCTTGCTAGGCCAGAAACCCAATCACTCTCAGTAATACATGACCTTTGGTACCGCCATTCTGTTCTTAGCCTAGTAGCAGCTGCTCTTTGCAGGGCCTCACCCCTCAAGTAGCTCCCTCCTCTCCAGTACCCTGCCATACAAATCCCAGCCTCTTCAGCCGCCTTGAACTCCAACCTCTGCCCTCTCAATGCTATGAGACTACCATGCTCTGCTAGGGTTCACCTCCCTATATCACAGCAGGGAAAGTATTTAAGCAGGAAACCAGGGCAAATGTGAGTCCCCCTCTTGTGATTCTCTTCTCTCAAGGATCACAGTTCTGGATGCCTGCTGTTCACTGCCTGAAAACCACTGCCTCATAGACAGTAGTGCTGTTTTCTACTTGTTTATCTTAGGAGGCAAGACCAGCACCTATTACTTCTCTCTTTTTCTCTTTATGCCTTTAATAGTAAATGGTGATTGAGGAAGACAGGTCTGCTCTACTGGGAAGGGTTAAGACTCAAATATTTTCAATGTATAATAAATGCTCTTTACTTAAACATTTCAAAGAAACTCACTTTCTAACAATCTGTTTCTTACAAATGTATGTGCTTACTTTAAGCACAGCACTGTAGCAAGAAAAATGTTCCCTATTGGGGAGGCAATTCCAAACAAATGACACGGAAATGTCCCTGTTTCTTCCAAAAAGCTGACACTCACTTCAGATAGCCAGCTGGCTATCACTCTAACATGCATTTACATTTATTTCCATAACCCTTCCTCCTATTGGCATAACAAAGCAGTAGAGCCTATTCAAATTAATGAAAGTTAGTTGCTCTTCATTTCTCTTGTTTATGTGCCTGTTCTTAGGGATGGAGAAAAGACTCCTTTTCATATAAATCATTTTCTGGTGTATTTCCATGTCTACTTATAACCACTGTTGAGAAAATTACTAGAAAATAAATAATCAAAAATAAAACTTGCAACCCCAGATACAAAGCTAAACAAAAGAAAACTGGCAAATAAGAATAGTATTTTACCAAATACTGTGAGAAAACATGATTTTACAATCACAGGAAAATGGAGAACAAGTCTTTCCCTGCACAAGCCAGTAGATTTGTGCCTGTGGCACACTGCGTGCACGTGTGCACACACAAGGCATTCCAAACACAGTTTGCAGACTGAAATGTGGGACACCCTCTTCCTACTTCTTGGGCAGAATTCCTTCACATTAGAAATCCATATTTCGGCTCATCTAATTCATTTTCTCACAAGGAATCAATGCATGACAAATTGTACCTTTCTTTGGTTCTACTTCAGGTCCCCTGGATCTTCAAAGTGAGCATCTGATGTAAACAAAATGCTTAATTGTCCTTTTGTACTCCTCACTGTCCAGGCATTCCTAATCTTCTTGGGGCTCTTAGAACAGTCTTCTCACAGGTCACAATGTCTCCTGTAGACCTTGTTGAATTCTGTTTCCTCAAGTCTGCATGTGTCCAGCACCCTAATGAGGTACAAATTCTTCTGTGTGACCCATTTCCCAGGAATGCAGTCTGAGCCCCCCGGCTTGATAAAACAAGACCTCCATGAACTGCTCCCAGTCCCCTTTACCATTTCATCCCCTAACACTTTATGCTGCATCACTAGTGAAAAACTTGTAGCCATTCCCCCTTCATGAAACACCCTTTTCCTCATTTCTTCTCTTGACTGACTCTGAAAATTTTTTCACGATCACCATTCAAAGCTGGATTAGTGCCCCAGCCCTGTGCTCACCTTTATAATAAATGAACTTCACTGAGTGCTTTTGATATGCTAAGCATGGATGGGCACTTAACATGTATGATCTTATTTAGTGCTACTACCAGGTCTGTAAAGTAGGTGATATTTATTATTATCAGCCCATTTACAGATGAGCAAACATGAAGAAAGACTACACAGCATCCCAATGTCACGCAGCTGGGGAGTGGTGGAGCCACAGAGTTCATAGGCTTTTCATTACAAACAACATGAAACATAATTAGTTGAAAAATTAACAGCATAATAGGTACTTCCAGGCAAAGGCCCAGAATGTCAATGGTGACCCTATGACAACACTGAAAGGGTAAAAATAAGATGAGAGTAACTCATCAGAATCCTTCAGAAGAGGGTGCAAAAAGAGACCTATAAACTAACATCAACTATAATGCCCATAATAAAGACCAAAATATTTTACCAAGACAGGGTGACCAGCAATTTCTAAGAATCAAGTAATGTACACATGGCTCAAGCAAAATAATATTTAAAAGAAGTGGCAGAAACAGGACAGAATTTTCTTACTAGGGATTAGAAAAAAAGCATTAAATCAAAGATTAAGAAGAGCTCTCAGAGGAAAGAATCTGGAATATTTGAATAATTAAATCAATTCTGTCCTCAAGAAGTTCTTATACTGGGTAACAAATAGCATCCTTTATTGGGTTTACATGTTGGCTCCTACACAAATTGAATGAGTGAAGATTAGTGAATAGGAAAAATCCTGTTGCACCCCATCTGCGCCCTGTGTGCTACAGATCCAATATGTCCATTTCTGGCTCCAGATTGTGAAGGTGGGGTGTAAAGGAGGCATGAACAGGAATGCTGATGACATGCTCCTTCCAAATGCTACCCAGACAGCCTCATGAAGAGCAAGGTAGAGAGGATCAGTATTTCAGTACAGGCATCACTCAAGCAGGTTACCCTTCTTCACTGGTAGAGACCAAGATGCTCGGTCTCTTGGTTAGACCTTGACTGTGATGATCTTAATCTCACTTCAAAATAAAAATCAAGCAAGGTCAAAGTTATCAATGCTGGGCTCTACACTTCTCCAGAAAATTGAAAAACAGAAAAGAATCAAAAGTAGAAAAGTAAAGATCACTGAAATCTAATGTGAGGTATGAAATTCCCAGAGAAAGTTTTGTCTAGGGAAAACAAGGGAGATTCTACCACTTACCATCATTTTAAGCACTACTCTGCTATGAGCAATGGATAGCATTTTTCCATTTCCACCAAAGACAGAGCAGTGAAAACAACTTTAACCTATAAGAATTTCAGCTTTAAGACAGTGACTTTCTCCAAAACAAGAACTTTTAACTAAGGAGTCTATAGTTTGTATTCCCATGACAAAGGTTGCCATGTTAATTATTAAAACATAGAATTCCCAAATTGGTATTCCTGTAGAATATGTGATTTTTACCTCAGGAGTTTTGATAATAATCGATAATACAACCATTTATTGAGTGCTTTGCTACAGGCCAAAAGTCACTCAGGGAGACCTGAGGGAAACCCCAGCTCTGCTAGTGCTGTGGGATTCACATGTGTATTAGTCCGTTCTCAAAGTGCTATGGAAACTACCTGAGACTGGGTAATTTATGAAGAAAAGAGGTTTACCTGACTCACAGTTCCACAAGCTTAACAGGAAGCATGACTGGAAGGCCTCAGGAAACTTACAATTACAGCAGAAGGCGAAGGAGAAGCAAGCACCTTCTTCTAACGGTAGTAGGAGGGGGTGGTCGGTGGGAGAAGTGCCACACTTTTAAACCATCAGATGTCGGAGAACTCACTCACTATCATGAGAACAGCATGGGGGAAATCCGCCCCATGATCCAATCATCTCCCACCAAGTCCCTCCCCTGACACATGGGGATTACAACTCGAGATTTGGGTGTGGACACAGAGCTAAACCATATAAACACACAATCTCCCTGTTTCAATGCACAACTTCTTCTCTACAGGGATAAGACCAGTGCAAATTAAACTTACACTTACAAAATAGGATAATACCTGCTTTGCGAGGTTTGAGAAAGGATTCAGTTAAGTTAATCTTATTTACCCTGGGTCTCTCATGTAGCAAACACTTCATAAATGTTAGCTATTATTACTGACAAATAATTTTAACTTTACTTGGGTCAACTTCTTCCTGCTATTCAATCCCTGATTCTGTTAAAGGCAAGAGAGGGTGTTTAGGTCAATGAGAGTAATACAACTTCAAGACGAAAAAGAACTGGCTGGCTGGGTGCAGTGGCTCACGCCTGTAATCACAGCACTCTGGGAGGCCGGGGTAGGTGGATCACGAGGTCAAGAGATCGAGACCATCCTGGCCAACATGGTGAAACCCCGTCTCTACTAAAAATGCAAAAATTAGCCAGGCATGGTGGTGCGTGCCTGTAGTCCCAGCTACTCGGGAGGCTGAGGCAGGAGAATCACTTGAACCTGGGAGGCGGAGGTTGCAGTGAGCGGAGATGGCGCCCCTGTACTCCAGCCTGGTGACAGAGTGAGATTTCGTCTCAAAAAAAGAAAAAGAACTGGCCATGTGTTCAACCATTCAGCCCATCCACAGCCATCCACTCCCTAAGTAGACATTGATGGTGTACCCATCACACATGGAGCACTGGGGTAGGCCTCTGTGCGGAAAGTCAAAATGAAAATGGCACAGCCCACAGCATTGCTCAAAGGACATCATCACCTTATTGTTAATCACAAACACTTGTGGAATATTCCCCATGTGCCAGACAGTGCTGCAAGCAATGTGTATGTGTGTACGTGTTTGTGCACATACTTTTAAGCATCTATATTTGCTCTTTTAATCCTCAAAATAACCCTTTAAAGTATTACTTACTTTCCCTAATTTACAGATGAGAAACTGAGGCACAGAGAGAAAATATAACTTGCTCTCAGTTGCACCGCCTATAATTGACAGAGCTGAGATTCAGCTCCTGGCTATCCAGTTTCAGAATCTTAGGCTCCTCGGGCGCGGTGGCTCAAGCCTGTAATCCCAGCACTTTGGGAGGCTGAGACGGGTGGATCACGAGGTCAGGAGATCGAGACCATCCTGGCGAACACGGTGAAACCCCGTCTCTACTAAAAAATACAAAAAAACTAGCCGGGCGAGGTAGCGGGCGCCTGTAGTCCCAGCTACTCGGGAGGCTGAGGCAGGAGAATGGTGTAAACCCGGGAGGCGGAGCTTGCAGTGAGCTGAGATCCAGCCACTGCACTCCAGCCTGGGTGACAGAGTGAGAAAAAAGAAAAAAAAAAAAAAAGAAAGAAAGAAAGAAACACTTACAGAATCTTAGGCTCCTAGCCACTTCATACGCTGCCTCTCCCTAGACGTGTCCCCTAAGAACTAGAGTGAAAACAGACTATGATAAGGGTCCAGTAGGAACATAAATGAAGTGTGGTGTTTATGGGTTACTTGTGCTATCTTGACACATAACAGAAAGAAGAGGCGGCCTTTAACTAGAAAATGATGTGTTTAAGCACACGGTAGCAACCCAGACTGAAAGTCATCCAAAAAACACTTGTGTCTGTCACCCTGAAAAGCCATCTTCTCAGTTATTTAACACATGCTACAGGGAAAGAAGATGGCTAAGAACCTGGGCTTAGAAGTCAGACATGCCTGGATTTGATTGGCAGGTCCTCCAATGACAACTCTGTGGTCTTCAACAAATAAATTACTTGACCTGTCTCTTCAATATCCTCATTGTAAGGATTAAATGAGAAAATTTATGAAAGAGTTTAGTTGTAGGACATGGCTCTGAGTACTAAATAAATAAAATAATAAAAATACTAAATAAATAAATTGTTGCTATTTTCCTTCAAGACTCATTCCTAAGTAACATTTAAGAGTACCAAGTACACAATATCAGTCTATAAACCAAAAAGTATGCAACCTACAGGATTTGAAATACATTGTGGATTCATTATGATATCAATAAGTATGAACTATTAGAGCCCAAAAAGTATGATACATCTGTGTTTCAAAATGCTAGAGAAAAAAAAATCCTTTCATCTTATGAGATAAGAGCAGTTGTGTATTAGGGGACTACTTTGTCCTCAGTCCTGTAACAGGTACAACACAGATTTTACTCAATCTTCAAAACCACTCCGGGGTTTGTCAAATGATCCTGATTTTACAGATGAGGATTCTGAGTCTCTCAGAGGTTGAATGATTGACTCCAGGTCACACTACCAATACACAGCAGAGATTATTGCTTAAAACCAAAAGACTTACCAGTGAGGCAGTCAGACACATGGCCATTCCGCAAAGCATTTCCTTGGCACCAATCAGAATGTCATCAAGCAACATCCCAATATTATCAATATCTAAATCCCCATTGCACATACTGTGCTTTAAAGAAGCCTAGGCTGGGTGGTAGCTCACACCTGTAATCCCAGCACTTTGGGAAGCCAACGTGAAAGGATCGCTTGAGCCCAGGAGCCCTAGACCAGCCTGGGCAACACGGGGAGACCTCTGTCTCTACAAAAAAAATAAAAACTAGCCAGGCTGAGGTGAGAGAATTGCTTGAGCCCAGGAGGCTGAGGCTACAATGATCCATGATTGCAACAGAGCAAGACTCTGTTTCAAAAAAAAAAAGGAGAAGAAGTAGCCTAAATCACTGATTGGGAGGTTGTGATATGCCACTGGTGAAAGTGACATACTACTAGAAATCTCATTCCATCATCCAGTTTAGTCAGAATGTCCCTTGGAAACATTGTCAAAGATGGGTAATTTACAAATTGCCATAGCTATCCAAAAGTGACTATATTTCCACAGCAACACATTGGTTCCTACAGCTGGAACAAGCGGAAAACAAAGGAACATCAATGGCATTAGACAGGATATGTGTATGTGTTTCGGGTAGGTGTGGATACAGCAGGAAAAGGTAAAGCCAAAGATCCATTTCTAATTTTGTTGATAGCAGAACATCCTTACCACCAAGGTTCGAATCAATTACTTGTAAACATTTTTGTTTATGGTTTTCTATGTGTCGCCTGTCCTCAAGAAAAAAGAAGGCAGCAAGAAAGTTCACTATGTAAATTCTAAGACTCAACTCTGCCTCTAATACTTCCAGACTATAATTGCCATCCCTGAAAGGGCAGAGTTCATATTTTGGAGACCACTGTATCCTTACCACAATACAATGCTAGGTAAACTTAGGCCTTCAATAAACATGGATGGATGTTCACACTCAGTCATAATACAAAATGCAGAGGAAAAAGGTGTGAGGGGCTGCCCAAGGAGGATTACTTATTATTAAACTGCTCTTTGGAACTTAATAGTCATAGAAACGTGGAATTACAGGAGGTTCGATTTTCTGAACTTTTTTTGAATGAGCACATCTTACACTTCAGGGGTGAAAAACGCCTCCCTATTCCCTTTGACTATTAAAAATATTTGCCAATATTATTAAATACTTACAGGTCTAAAAAATGCCATCTAATCGACTATTTTAGAAATATGAATCATATATGCAAAAATTTATTGTAGCATTGTGCTTGACACAGCAGAAATAAAGAAGAACAAGGCCGGGCCAACTACGGTTGAATGGAGGGACAGACTCTAAACAAATAATTACCATACCGTACCATGCAACTGGTGCTTTTGGAAAAGGAAAACCATGTACTGGAGGACCCAGAGGAGGGAATGACTAACACTGCTTACATTTCAATCCCACACCACAAAAAAAGGAGTTTTCTTTCCTCCAATATTCTTTGCAATTTTGTTGTCCAATCTTCACTATTTCCTTCAAAGCGAAAAAGCAGCACAGTCCCTCTGTATACTAAATACTCCTAAATAGCAACTGTGTTTCTCAATCATCATCCCATCCCCCGAAAACCTGCACATTGCCTTAAATAAGAAGTTTCCGCAAACTAATGATCAGCCACTCTGTTAACACATAGTTTGATTATTTTAGATTAGCTTCATCAGAATTTTTTTGGCCCTAGTGTTTCCTCCAAAATTCCTGGCCTTCTTACAGTCAATTAAACTGTATGTGCTTTCCTATCCAAAAATCTTAAAGACACATATTTTTCTAAAATTTTCTAACACCATCATTAGAAGTTCATTTCATTACATAATTAAAAATTAACTTGATAATGCTGTCAGTGTGACTGAACATTAAAATTATTTCTAAATTTCTGATAGGACAGAAAGGGAAAAGGGCAGGCCACATAATTCTAATCAAAGGAAAATATATAAAAGGGCTTTCCTCCTAAAGGAAAGCAGAATCTTCTTTTTTTTAGAGACAGGGTCTCACTGTGCCGCCCAGGCTGGAGTGCAGTTAGCATGATTATAGCTCACTGTAGGCTTGAATTCCTGGGCTCCAAGCGATCCTCCCACCTCAGCTTCCCAAGTAGCTAAGACTACACATATGTGCCACCACATCTGGCTTTTTTTTTTTTTTTTTTTTTTCTGTCCTGACGGGGTCTTGCTATGTTACCCAAGCTGGTCTCAAACTCCTGGCCTCAAGCAATGCTCCCGCCTCGGCCTCCCGAAGCACTGGGATTACAGGCATGAGCCACTGCGTCCAGCACACAATCCTCTTTTTTAACAATAGTTTATATAATACATGCAAATGCAGTGTGGTTTCTTCCATTTTCACTAAAAATTTATGAGGATAATACTAAAGTGTGCCTCAGGGAAAAGAATATTGGAAAGGGAGACACTGAAAATGTAGAAATAAACACCTTTTTCTTATTTCAAGTTAAAAAGTACTAGATAAGATGACTGAAAACACATCAAGCAGGGAGGTTTCACAACCAGGATGGTCTCTAACACAGGACCTTCTAGGAAAACCATTTGGATGTGGTCTTTTATACAGGACAATCCCAGAAACAACAGAAAAGGTTTTCTGAAAATTCAACAACTACTTCACTATTCAGAAGGTCGTCATCTCACTTAGCTAAGGCAGGCACCATTTATACCTCAGCCCCACCACCTGATTGATCTGAAGCTTGTTATCAGTGAAAATCTTGCTATCACCCATGTGTGCTCATGGGTTTCATATTTTAAATGGAACATACATGTGTAGACTACCTTTTAGTACCTTACTCTCTGCTCAACTTTTACTTTTCTTAATAGTAAAAAGCTATTCTATTTGTTTGGGGACGTGCCATACTTTACTATTCCCTTACCTTTGTGCACCCTATTCATTTCAAAGTGACTTAGAGCACACTGTTCAACAAACATGATACAAGTGTTTGGCACACAATCACCCACAAGCTGCTGCTCTACAGGTCTGTTAGCATGGTTAGTACTGAACCAGAGGTAAGAGCTAGTCACTGTACTATACATGTGACAAAAGTCTTCTTGAATCCCCACAATGTCATTCAAACTAGGGCCTAGCTCTTTATCTGCCCACTCCACCACCTGCCCTACAAAGGGATTGGATCCACTCATCCTACCCAATGGTCTGAACGTCTTCCTCCTCTCTGCTGCGGCCCACCTTCCCAACCTGCCCACTGCTTGAATGCATGCTTGGAAGGTATACTACCTATACCAATACCACCATCTCCACCTACTAAGAATTTGGGATATGCCAGATAGCTTTAATCCAAGCAATAGCAGGATAAGGTAGGCACTAATCTCATCTTACAGATAAAGACGCTTACAGATAAAGTTCATAGAGAATGGTCAGTAACCAGCATGCAAGTGGTCAAGCCAGGATTGCAACCCAGATTCTGAGACCAAATTCTGGCTTGGGACTGAATTATTTACATTCATATGTACACAGAAGGTCCTTGAATAACACCGTTTCATTTAACTTTTTTTGTTATAACACTGATGAGGAAAAAAAAATGGTTCCTGGTCAGGGTCACTGTCCATGTGGAGTCCGCAAGTTCTTCCCATGTCTGCATGGGTTTTCTCAGGTACTCTGGTTTCTTATCCAGTTCCCAGAGATACGTCCATTAGGTTCCTTGGCATGTCTCCATGGTCCCAGTCAGAGAGAGAGAGAGAGAGAGAGAGAGAGAGAGAGTGTGTGTGTGTGTGTGTGTGTGTGTGTGTGTGTGTGTGTGTGTCCTGTGATGGGATGGCATCCTGTCCAGAATGTGTTCCCACCTTGGGCCCTGAGCTGCTGGGATAGGCTCTCTCACCCAAAACCCTGAACTAGAATAATTGGATGAATAATCATCTTGTTTGTTTCAATTTTTCTTAAGTGTAAGTATAGCTCATATCCACCTCAATGTTTAATATTAGAAGTGTTTTGGTCCTTATTTAGGAGTTTGGTGATGTTTTGTGGTCAGAAATATGCCATAGGAACTTATTTCTTATTTATATCAATTAGCCCATGAGAAAATTGGTTTCTTAACATGTCGTTTCTCTTAAGAATCTTAAGTTTCCAAGAACCTATCGATGACATTAAGTGAGGACTTACTGTTGTTAAACCTTGCATCAAGTCAAATTATTTTTCTTAAAGCTCTAAAATTGCTAAAAGAATTTGGTTTATGAGTTCCCTATGCAATCTTCCCCAAAATTCATGATTTAGAAGGTAGTTTTTAGGTCTTTAGCCCTAGGCAAAGCAGTCCATCTTTTTTTATTGCTACATGGATCAGGTTTGGATTTCCCAGACTTGCTATGACTGTAGAATAGACTGATAGCTGATTTCTTTGAATGTGTGATTACTTTAGTTCATGTAAGCAATCCACCAAGTGCAGTTACTAGGTACCAAGTGCTGAGTTAGATGCCAGGAACAGTAACAGTAAGACAGCACCAAGTCTGGTGGGGCATACACAACATGCTCAAAAATAAATGAGACAGGTACCACATAAATCCAAAGGATGAGATACTGATCTTCATGAAAAAAATGCTGAGCTAATATAGAGTATAAATAGAATATTTTTAAATACTCTTCTATTTTGAGTGGACCAATGTTTCCACATAACTTCTCTAAAAACAGAAACACTATTACAAAAGTATTGCAATCTCACTGAAATCTTTGACAAAGATGGTGAAAAATAAATAGAGAGAGCTTTTCCCCCCAATAAATTCTTTTATTTTAGGTTTACTTTTTTTGTTTTAATTGTGATAGAACTGGCAGAGGTCAGGATTAAGGGATTTTTTTCCCCTTAATTCAAAATACCATTAAGATGAATTTTTCTTTTTAAACTTTAATATAACAGTCCTTCCTTTGTTCTGATTATCAGCACTGTCAATCAAAAGCACTCATTAATATTGGTAAGTTGAGAAGTACAGCTTGAAACTCTGAAAGGTCAGTGAACAAATGTTTAATAATCAGATCAGCTTTAACATAGGAATTTGAAAATAAGAAACAGGAAGCTTCAAACTTTTCTCTAACATTATTTGAATTGTCAATTGTTTACATACGGTGTTTTGCTTTATCTCTTCAGAACCTTTTAAAGGTTGTTATTTGTAAGTGAACACACACATTTTTCTTAATTATGTTCAGGAAATAATAAATATTATAAAAGAGAACATATATAAATCTATAAGGAAAACACTAAACCTTAAATAGAAAAAAAAACAGATAAAAATATATAAAGTTTATATACACACATATGTAAATTACATAAGAAAAACAGAAATGGCTAATGAACACATAGTTAAATGAACCATGTTACATATAATATGATATCCTCTGCACCGGTTAAAAACAAAAAAGGAAGTTGGGTGAGGTGGCACAACCCTACAGTCCCAGCTACTCGGGAGGCTAAGGCAGAAGGATCACTTGAGCCCAGGAGTTCTAGTCTAGCCTGGGCTACACAGTAAGACCAGATCTCAAGGAGAAAAAATAAGGAAAGTTAAAAACCATAAATTTATCCCCAAAATATATAGAATATAAGTTTTTAATGCCCAATAAAACTGTGCATCTATGTATTTAACTATCTGCACACACACATTTTAAGTATAGCAAAAGGTCTACAAAGATACACTCAACTGATAAAAGTGGGCACCTGTAGGGATGGAAAGGGAAAGAGAGAGAAGACAAAGAGGGCTTTGTCTGTAGTGTTAAAATCTTTTGAGATTTATTCATCTATCATTTGCAAAACTAAAAAGAAGTTAAAATATAGTACTAGGCACATGAAAAATAGTGTAACAAATGGACATTGTGGACATTGGCTCAATGTAACCTATTATTCAAAGGAATGTAAATTGAACCAATGCAATATTTCATATTAAATCAGCACTTTAAAATATTCAATGCTAATGATAGTAAAATGAGATTAATGCTTCCCTACACAGGGAAACATTATCCATCAGGAGCCTTAAAAATGTCCATGCTGTGTTCTCACTCATAGATGGGAATTGAACAATGAGACCACTTGGACACAGGAAGGGGAACATCACACACCAGGGCTTGTTGTGGAGTGAGGGGAGGGGAGAGGGATAGCATTAGGAGACATACTCAATGTAAATGATGAGTTAATGGGTGTAGCACACCAACATGGCACATGTACACATATGTAACAAACCTGCACGTTGTGCACATGTACCCTAGAACATAAAGCATAATAATAATAAAAAAAGCTTCCAGTTAAAGTGGAAAAAAAAAAATGTCCATGCTGTTTGACACAGTTCCAGTTTGAATCTATCTTAAGGAAATAATTAGAAATAAGGATAAATTTCGTATTACTATTTGCACTACTAAAATGCAAAATTGCCTAATTGTTCAACAACAGGGAAGCAATTTACAAAACTGAGATATCCACACAGTTGAATAGTATGCAGTCATTAAAAATTTTACTCATGCAGAAATGCTTCAGATATTAAATGAGAACAGCAGTATGCAAAAATAGTCTTAAAATATAAAATATGTACACGTAGAAAAAGAATAGGCAAAATACACCAAATAGGTTAACAAAATGACAGCTGTGTTCTCACACCTTTCTTTTTCGGTTTTGTATCCACAGCAACTAGAACAGTTTCCACTCATGGCAGCAGGCATGCAGACATTGCAAAGTAAATAACTTTTCCATTAAAAACAATAGCTATCGGCCAGGTGTGGTGACTCATGCCTGTAATCCCAGCACTTTGGGAGGCCGAGGCAGTTGGATCACCTGAGGTCAGGAGTTCAAGACCAGCCTGGCCAACATGGTGAAACCATCTCTACTAAAAATGCAAGAATTAGCCAGGTGTGGTGGCGGGTGCCTGTAGTCCCAGCCACTCGGGAGGCCGAGGGAGGAGAATCAGTTGAACCTGGGAGGCAGAGGTTGCAGTGACCTGAGATCACATCACTGCACTCCAAAATGGTGACAAAACGAGAGTCCATCTCAAAATAAATAAATAAATAAATAAAATAACTATCATCTTAAAAAGTATCTAGTCTTTTTCATTGTACCGTGGTTGTTCGTATGAAGCATGCCTATGCACAGAATTTATTCTGAGAAATACTGCTGCAAGTATTTCCTTAGAGCAAGCTTAATTTTTTTCCTTTATTTTTTTTTCTGGTCAGGGGGTTGGAGTCTTGCTCTGTCACCAGGCTGGAGTGCAGTGGCGCCATCTCGGCTCACTGCAACCTCCGCCTCCTGGGTTCAAGCAATTCTCCTGCCTCAGCTTCTCCAGTAACTGGGACTACAGGTACAGGTGCACCACCACGCCCAGCTAATTTTTGTATTTTTAATAGAGGTGGGGTTTCACCATGTTGGCCAGGATGGTCTTGATGTCTTGACTTCATGATCCACCCGCCTCAGCCTCCCAAAGTGCTAGGATTACAGGCATGAGCTACCACGCCTGGCCAAGCTTAAATTCTTAATGGCCTGATTCACTGATACCACTCCATGATCTCGGGCTCTAGGTGTGAAGATGGAAACTTGACTCTTCTGAACATCAGCTCTAGTGTCTGAGATGTTCTCCCACCTCTGATTCAGCCACTTTTTGGGGGAGAGGAGCCAAGCTTGGCCTTTATGGCTGTTACCCAACCCCACTCAGAGACATGAATGTATGACGTCTCAGTGGAAATTTCCTAGGCAGAGCTTCAATCTAGACAAATGTAGTTAGTATTACTGTACTAGATTTCGTTTTTATACATTCTTCTTCTTTACTGTATTGATATCCCTTCTTGCTTCACATTCTTTAATTGACTTAAGTTCTTCCCCCACACACATCCACTCCTTGTAATCAAAATCCTCATTTCCAGCTGGGCACAGTGCTCGTGCCTGCAATCCTAACACTTTGGGAGGCTGAAATAGAAAGATCTCTTGAGTCCAGGAGTTTGGGACCAGCCTGGGCAAACACCAAGACCCCATCTCTACTAAAAATCAAAACCTAGTCAAAAATGGTGGTGCACGCCTATAATCTCAGCTACTCAGGAGAATGAGGTGGGAGGACCCCTTGAGCCCAGGAGATCAAAGCTGCAGTGAGCTGTGATTGTGCCACTGCATAAACAGTCAAGACCTTGTCTCAAAAAACTAAACAAACGAAAAACTCATCTCCTTTTGAGGAATAAACCTGTCAGAAATATTTAGATTTAAAACGATGGAATACATAATTACTGAGATTTTAAATGATTAGAACAATCAGGAATATTTGGAGTAAAGGGTTGACAAGGCACCTGCTAATAATCATGTTTTTATTGCTGTATTAAGCTGCTTAATTACAAAAATAAATCTACATGCTCACAGAAAACACTTTATGTATAGTACTAAAGCTCTAAGAAGGAAAAACTACCTGGAATTTCACTACTCAAAGATAATCCAAGTGAACATTTTGATTAATGCCTTTCCAGGTCTCTCCTCTATGTTTACGAAGTTTCTTTATTGAAATCTTAACCTGTTTCTTATAGCATGTTTTTCATACATTTTTGTCCCATGTCATACTTTTCTTCATACATGAAAAATATGAAAAACATGCTATAATCATTGTCATGATTAAAAACATGCTATAATCATTGTCAAGGTTATGCAACAGTCTTTCATATAGGTGAATTATATTTATTCAATCTCCTTTTGGACATCATCTGGGTTGTTTTCAATGTTCAGCCTCAAACAGTGCTCACTAGGCATCCTCAGAGTGAAATCTCTGAATACATCATTAATCATTTCCTTAGAAATTACTCTTAGAAGTAGACTAACAGAGACAAAGTGTTGACACATTGCTTCTTGTTTGGTCCCCAGGCCTTCCAGGGAAAACAGCCCACTGAGTCATTTTAGCATTTGCATTTCTCTCAAGCTCCTTTGGCTGAATTCTCGCAGTCCATATCTCTAACATGTCTAACTGAATGACTGATATGTATCAATGAATATCCCAGGACCCTGTACTGATCTTGTTTGATCCTTAGTTCAAACCTTTGTTTTTCCCACACAGTAGCTTTCTGATCAACGGACAAAGTAAAGTAACCTTTTCTCCAGAAAGTTTGGGAGTGTGGAGCCTGTACCTCCAAATCTCAAACCCTCCTACTACTAAGACTACTCACCTGGGATGGTATTAGAGATAAAATGTTGGGGTACTCAGCCCTCTACCCCATTTCATGATGCTAACTCTTAATTTACTTAGCATCGCCCTGTTCCTTTTAGTGAAACCAAGGTTTCAGTGGGACTACATGCTGGTAGTTTTTGAAATAGGAATGTTGCCTGAGTGGAACAGTAGCTGCTTAGGATTGTTCCCTAGGTCACAGCACTTGTCTACATTGTACCATCAGGAAGTATGAGGTTACAAAGCAGAATTCAAGAAGAGTGACACCTTCACTGTAAGAGCACAAAAGCCATCCAAGAATATGGCTTCAACCATTTGCTTATTTCCCCTGCAAGTAACTAAGCTCATACTGCAACTATTAAGCCATATGAATTCCATTACATACTAAATGTTTGGTCAGTTTTCAAGAAGGCACTGCTACTCAGGAGACTGGGGCAGGAGGCTTGCTTGAGCCCAGCTATTCAAAGTTACAGTGAGCTATGATTATGCCACTGCACTCCAGCCTGGGCAACAGAGTAAGATCCTGCCTCTAGAAATACACAAATTAAACAAATAATAATAAGGTGCTGGATAAGATGCAGATAAACCCAAAGAGCTTATCAGGGGTGGGCAGGGTGTGGTGGCTCACACCTATAATCCCAGCACTTTGGGAGGCCGAGGCGGGCGGATCACAAGATCAGGAGATCAAGACCATCCTGGCCAACGGGGTGAAACCCTGTCTCGACTAAAAATACAAAAAAATTAGCCAGGTATAGTGGTGGGCGCCTGTAGTCCCAGCTACTTGGGAGGCTGAGGCAGGACAATGGCATGAACCCTGGAGGCAGAGCTTGCAGTGAGCCAAGATCGTGCCACTTAACTCCAGCCTGGGCAACAGAGCAAGACTCCGTCCCAAAAAAAAAGAAAAAAAAAAAGAGCTTATCAGGGTGCCTTCAGCATTCTGGACAGGACAATCCTTCATTAAGTGGGATCCTCCCACTCCCGACTACTGAAAGGTATTTAGCATCCCACACCCTCAGGACACTAAATCCTGATATACACACCCCTTATCATCATGACCACTGAAAATGTTCCCACACATTTCCAAACACCAGAGGAGAGGGACGACACCATTCCCCACTGACAACTTCTGTGTCTACTCAGTGGGATGGAATTCACATTCAGGAAATGACAGAAAACAATACTGATCTGGAGACAGAACTGTGAGATAAAAGCTGTAAGTACCATTAAGTGGTCAAAGGTGATCCAAAAGAGTAGAGCAAGTTTTGATAAGAACAGGAGATGGAGACTTGTAACCTTCCCCAGAATCCGGTCTAGGGTTAAAGTCTGCCTTCTCATCATCACCCTGGATTTCCCCTGCTTAAGCTGATTATATGAACTAACACAAGGAAAGCACTGAACTCGGTGAGAAGCAATCCTACACTCTTGGTAATGCCAACTTTTAAAACATGGGTATTGTTCCTGTCCTCCTGCTCAGGGCAAGTGTTCTTGCCATGTGAGCGTCCAGGGAGGTCAGAACAGTGACAGCCCTGGTGAGCATGAAGGGCACTGCTGGTCCTCCCCTGCCGGGCTTCTCCAGAGGACTCAACCACAGACCCCGCCCGTTCACTGCTGGACTGAGGAGATCAGACCCCCTGCCTAGTTCCTTTCCGCCAGCGTCAGCTGTGGTTAAAGGGCCATTGTTCCCGGAAGGCCAGTGTGTTTTAGCTGTCTAGGAACAATGCCCCTTGTTGATCCTCTGTGCTCCAGTTGAATAAGGTCATAGACTGTTTTCAACCTTAGTCATAATATCATCACCTTTTATTGTACAGTGTTGGCATTGATATGTTTTCTGATAACATCTTTATGCTCAGGTGAGACTGAAAAGGTCAGTGAATGAGTCATCTTCTACGGATCCGGTTCGAAATTTATTAATGACACAGTATATACTAAGTATTATGTGGGACCTCATTCTCAAACCTATGGAGCTTATTTAAAGTACAAAGTGATCATTTTAAAATGCAGATTTCTGGGCCTCCCAAATTCTAATTCAGTAAGTTGTGGGGGTGTGAACCTGCAAATTAACCATCCCCAAGTGTTTCTGATACAGGTGATCAATGGGTATGCTTTGTGAAACACTGCCACAGAATGATAGTAAACTAAATTTAAAATGAGCATCTTCTTCTTGATGTTTTATATTCTATCTCCTTGAAATGAATCTTTCACTAGCAAAATAAACATTAAGTAAAAGTCCAATGGAAACAAGAAATCAACTTAATTATGAAAGAAAATTAGAGTTCCTGCTGTAAGGCTCATATATAGACATGAGAAGCCTACGCAACCAAAAGTTTTTATTTATGTATAGATAAAATTTACATTTTAGTCTGCATATGAGAGCGGCTAAACGCAAAATGATTATTTACGTCAAAGCATACTGAATATAATTATACAACCTTATATTTGAATATGCTCTACTAATTTTTCAGTATTTCTTCCTTAATCTTCAAGAAAGAATTATCTTACAATCTGATGACCTATATTAGACTGGCATGAAAATTAAGGCATAAAGAGTTTATGCAACATGTTTAAAGGTCAATACAAGGAACTAAACATCCAGAAGGTGACGACATTTTCTGCTAGATTAGAATTGTCAAATAGGTTTCGTGCCACATGCCAATTCACACAGACCAGTAGACCAGAAACGACTGCCTGGAGGGCACTAAGAAAGCCTGCCCAGGGGATGGATGTGGTGATAAATTAGTAATAAATAGACTGGCTCATCTGGCAGGTAAAAAAAAAAAATGGTGGCATATGTGCCACACCTCATGCTAGAAATGCCAGCTCTCAGAGTATCTAGCAGCGCTTAAAATACAAATACCACTACTCTCATTCTTTCACTCAACAAATATGAATAAGCACCCACTATATGCCAGCCACTAGAGATACACCAAGAGACTGCTACCAAGGGGGTCAATGTCATGCAATGAGGTGGTTTCTAACCTAAGGCTTTCTCTGACAAAATGAGATTTAAGGGGGAACTGAAGAATTAAAGTCCACAATTTGAAAAAAAAAAAAAAAAAAGAGAGAGAGGAAAGTGGAAGTGAATGCTATTTCAGAGAAACCAAAACTGGATTGAAGAGGGGGAACGTGGAGGGCTGGGGACTAGTAGGCAACCGCCAGGTCATGCGAGTCACTGGGGTTATGAAATTATGATTTCAGCTTAAGATCATAGGAAGTCATGGAAAGGTCAGGTCCTGCAGGTTTGTTTGTTTTCTGTTTTGGCTTTTAGGGGAGGGAGGTGAATTACCAGATTTCCATTTCATAAAGAGGGTAGAAAAGAGTCACAGTGAGTATGAATAGAACCGCAGTCACCCAGGTGACTGGGCCAGGAGGGTGGACTTGAGGGTGGATTTGAGATACTTTTTGGTGGCAGAATCAACAGAAACATGGTTTGGGAAAGAATACAGGCAATGACAGCTCTGATTTAAGTGCTTCACACACATTCAATTAGAAACTCCACAAGGCAACAGGACCAACTAGGGTTGGAGACCCTGGGAAAGGACTTTTGAAAATGTGGGGGTTTCAGGCACAGAAAAGGGTAAGATCCAAAACACGAATTCTTTATCTTCTATTTTCCAATTCTAGTTAAGTTTTATAATACTTATGCCGTTATATTCATGAAGACTTAATCCAGTAGAGATGTTATCATGTAAGTCTCTGGTTTTCTAAATTACAACACTTACTGTAACTTTTTACCTCTCAAAGCAACTTAGTTCAAGCAACCATAAAACTCCTATTGAAAATATTTCTTAAGGAGTACTATACATTACTGCCTTGTATGGTATACCAACATAATTTCATCTTTCATTGACTATCTAATACTTCCTGTGACTTAACATCCGCATGAGGGGCATTAATTTTACCATCCAGGCTCTGCCTTCATGATGACTCGAGCTCTTCCCTGAAGGACCACTTCCTGTGCGAATGGCGGACACCTAGCTCAGCTTGCCAGGTCATCTTGCCACACTCAAAGCCCACAGAGAGTGGTTGTTAAGTTGCCTTACTTGGAGACAAGACCAGGGATGGGCCCAAGATCCTCGAAAATGGAATAAAAACGCTGGTCCCAGGTTGAGCCACCCACTCTGGGAGATGTTTGACAAGGAAAAGGGGATGTTTTGAGTTTAATCAAGAGAACCAGGGTGGAGCCTCCAGAAGTTACTATTAGCACCAAACTGCAGGGTTCATACACTTTTAAAAAAAGGATTTTTATTCCTGGAGCCAAAGTTTTCTTTTCTAATAAAATACAACCTCCTAGGAAGAAGGCACTAAAACCTCTGCCAGTTATTTCCACTTCAAGCAGCATGTTTGATTTTTTCCTGCTAACAGGTTTTAATAGGAATAGATGAGGATGCTGGTGCCTAGAAGGGGAAGAGACTGCATGTCCCACTCTTTTGCCTAAAATCACCATGGCAGGAACCATTATCTTTTCTACTTAAAATCCTCCACCAAAGCTACCACCACTAGCATCAGATTCTCAAGACACACAGCTTTGAAGTTACAGCAATCAAATTAGACCTTCTCATGGGGGAAAAGAAACTGAACACAGTCATAACCTGTGACTACCACTTTTCAGTCTTCAAAGACTTTTACGGCATAAAATATATGTAAACAAAAATTTCCAGGTTCTATGTCTCAAAAAATGGCCAGAAGCACGTTTATTATTCTCCTTAAGATTATTTTTAAAAATTCAAAATAGATCTGACACACACATGTGTTTACAGTGATTTAAAAAATCACTGTTTTGAAATGTTGCCACTCATTTTATTCTTAGACATTTGTTTAAGAACAGATTATGAGATACTTGAAAGATTGAGCTAAAGAAGAAAGACTAAAATTTCTATGATGTCACCAACCTGGGCTTAGAGCAGAAAATACGTATACTTGCTCTTAAAAAAAAAGTGGTTAAGGGAGAATTTATGAAAAACATAAGTCCAAATAAAATGGTTGAAAAACAGAAAGCAAACTGCCATAAAGAAAAGTGTATAGGAAAACAGAGAAACTATACACACACACACACACACACGTGCACATGCACACACACATATAGAGAAACACACTTACAGAGAAAGAGAGGTGAGAGAGAGAGATATATAACCTATAATTATATATAACAATGATATATATTAAATATTGTTCAAAAAGTCTCAATTACTGTTTAATTTTTTCATTTGTTTTTCAGCAACCATTCAAGCAGGGGTTTTTGGTTATTGTAATGTAGTGCC
Source organism: Mandrillus leucophaeus (assembly GCF_000951045.1). Lineage (NCBI taxonomy): Eukaryota > Metazoa > Chordata > Mammalia > Primates > Cercopithecidae > Mandrillus > Mandrillus leucophaeus. The sequence goes on from NW_012103987.1 coordinate 2,592,643, forward strand.
AAGTGCAAAAAAAAGAAAAAGAAAAGGGAAGTCTTCTCAGCTTGTTTTGTTTTAAAACACAACTTACCTGCTTCTCAGATCAACAGGATGCCATCACTGTTTAGTCTTGGACCTGCTTCCCTCACACACATGGTGTCTATATGATAGCTCTTGGGACAATTTTAACAAGGGACATTAGGCATCCACATCTGATCTTCCACAATCCAGATAGTACAGGGAAATAAAGTTAGCACCCAAACTGTCTTGGAGACCAAGCACTGACTTTGTGCAGAGCAATGAACATGTCAAGACAAACTTAGAATTTCCATTACAATATGCTTAGCTGGAAAAAAATGAGTATGTGGCAAGGCTGGCAACTTAACTTACAAATGAATGTAAAATATGTGACTGCTTTTCTCATCACTTGGAATTATGGAAAGGAAAGAGGACAATAGAGACATAAGCCAGGGCGCTTTAACACGTCCACACAGGAGGCCCAAGGGCTGGCCCTCAATCAAGTTATTTCAAAAAGCCAAGGTGAGTAGATATACACATTATGTAGTTAACATTACATATATCAAGCTGTAAAAAATTAGTAACCGTTAGAACAAGAGCGTAGGCTAAGAAACAAATATGTAGCAGAGGTAAAAAACAAATCATACTGATTGTCAGGAGAAGAAGTTTCTGTAGGAACTGGGGCCTGCAGGCCAAGGGAACCCTGAAACAAAGTGTGGCTGATGTTCCACTTATAGAGGAGACAGGAGGAATAATGGGGTTTTGAGGTCAAAATAACCAGATTGGGAGCAGTTGCTTCTGCAGGAAGTAGATATGAACTTCCTTATGAATCCCCAAAGCCAAAGACCCAAAATAATAATTTGCATGTCAAAACTAAAAAATCAGTTTAATTTGGCCCAATGACCATTCTTGTGAATAAACTTTCTAGGTAAGTTTTTAAATCAAAAGATTTTTTTTACTTGATTCCAAAGTCTTCTATGTTTAGAAAAATTTTTTAAAGAAAAGAAAAAATTCAAAGACACATTCACTCAAGCGACAGAAAATTGGTCACTACAGGAGCCATATGAAGAATGTAGTGCTACAGCCCCAGAAGGCATTCCTCCAAAATGTCCTGCATGGGCAGCACTACCAAAATCAATGCTTATTTTCCAAGTCAGAACATTCTGAGGAGGAAAAACTCCCTTGGATGTGTAGGTTCTGATACATTTATTTCTTAAACATGTATTTCTCACACACGCTGACATAGCTTGTAGGAAGGTAATGACAATAAAAACCGCATCAGGTAACAGCTACTGAATGCCAGGAACTGTCTGAAGTGCTTCATGAATTAACTCACTTAATCCTCGCAACAGCTCTGAGGTGGTTATTGTCCCCATTTCACAGATGAGGAAACTGAAGCCCAGAACAGTAAAGTAAGGTGACTAAGTCACACAGGGAGACACGGAAGATATAGATATAAGAACCTCTTACAGACACTCTGACAAATACAGGAATCCAGAGCTCTAAACAAGGAATTCCTGCATGTATATATTTAATGCTACATTAACCAGGACATTATCTTGCTTCAGTGAAGGCAAACAAGTTTAAGAGCCTTCTTTACTTCATTTGCATATGCCTCTCTCTTGCTCAGATTTTCAGCTGCAACTGAGAGTTTTTTTGCTGACATTCCATTTTTTCCTTAATAAATTGAAATGAAAAGCTTTTATTGAAAAGCTAAGACAATGATTCAGATCTGGCTAACTGCAAATTCCAAAAGAAGTTAAAACTGAAGTAGGTTCTTTGTACAATAAACTAAAATGCAACCTTGCAGTTTTAAAGGGTGAAATATTTTGAAGATATGAAGTAAACAAGGAAAAACAGAAAGTACAGTATAAACAGGAGCCAGGCGGATGCCAGGAAGTTCCTGAGGCACACAGCATTGGTCTCAGAAATTCAGTCCCAACATGTCATGAAGTCCAGAGGTGGGACATGCTACAATCACTCCTTTTCATTTGCCCCAAGAAGAAACGTGTGCCATGTATTTCCATTTCTGTATTCCAACTATTGATACTACCTCCATCTTTATTTGTGGTTGGTAAATAATTTGGTTAAATTATCCTTTCTGAAGGAGCACAAGGGAAGTGAAATGAACACAGCATTGGTGGCCACTGTTGCTCTGAGGTGAAAATGGTAGCACGTGTACAATAAAAGCAAGAAATGAGGACACAGTAGCTTTGAGGATGACAAGGCAGCTATTTCCCCAAAGCACACAGAGAACATCACTAACCTACTTCAAAAGGGGATGTTTTATAACATGAATGGGAATGGCAGGGCCCCTCTGCCCCAGCGCCTTAAGGTTCCTAGTGTCACAGAAGCATAGAACAAGTGATCATCCTTTAAAAAATGTGTTTTAAAAATGTCTTCTCCTTTCGGGTTTCTAGAGGCAGTGAATTTAAAAAGAAGCATTGGTGTGTCCCCTGTGCTGGGCGAGGTGTCAGAGCCCAGGCATCAGAAAGTTGTCAACTCGTGGGTTGGTAAGAAGAAGTTACCAACAACAGTACAGGTCTGAAAAGGAAAGGATTTTGTTGTTGCTTTTTGTTTTGTTTTGTTTTTGAGACAGAGTCTCACTCTGTCACCCAGGCTGGAGTGCAATAGTGTGATCTCGGCTCACTGCAACCTCCACCCCTGGGTTCAAGCGATTCTCCTGCCTCTGCCTCCCGAGTAGCTGGGATTACAGGCACCCACCACCTCGCCTGGCTAATTTTTGTAGTTTTTTAGTCGAGACAGGGTTTCACCATGTTGGCTAGGTTGGTCTCAAACTCCCGAACTCAGGTGATCTGCCCACCTTAGCCTCCCAAAGTGCTGGGATTACAGGCGTGAGCCACGACGCCCAGCCAGGTAAGTTTTATTAGAAAGAAAGAATGCTGTAGAAGAGTACAGCAGAGTGACTCGGCAAGAGAGGACTGTTCATGGTGGATTTTTCTCTTGGGGTATTTATGGAGCATAAAGCAGAGCTTAAGGGTAATTTGGACCATATCAGCCACATAGGTCATAATAAATGATTATATTCATAGACATTCTGTGCAAAGGTTGCACAGTGAGTTTTGACATGCATGCATTCTGGAGATATACAGAAACTCTCGTTACTTACACATTTTGGGGAAAGAAGCCTGGAACCATAGGCCAGCTTTAGATAACAGGGAAGTCTAAATACTTCTAAATTCCTCAGATAAGGAGTTTTGCCTCTGGATAGACTGCTTGATGGCCAACAGGTGACCTCTGCTCTCCTCACCCTGCTTGGTGATTTGGTAATTCTGTTGGTTGGACAATGTGGGAGGAGCGCAATCTTTCTCCTGGTTCTGCTTTAGAAAGTTTTCCTGCTAAACAATAGCACCCTGTAGCAACAAACACAAGGCTCAGCCACTGCAGTAAAACCACAAGATGGAGTTTTTAAAAGCACATTGTAACAAAAGACCCTGCTTAGAACTTGTGGCACTTGCTTTTCCTCTCTTATACCTACATATTTTAATCCTCATTTTACAGATTTTTAAAACTTGAAATTTCTCTTTAATAAAATGTTGTTTCCATCCCAAAATTGGTATTACTGTTCAGAAATGAGCCTAACAGAGACTCCTGGTTTACAGGAACATGCCCATGGCCTGACAAAGGAGTATACCCTATATCACTAAATTAATTTGCTCTCACTTAAAGAAGACAGATGTCTAGAGGAGGCACAGGAGCGTTGTTTCTATTGAACCAAATGTACAAATCACAACATTTGAGGAATTAAATAACAAAAAAGGACTCCACTCCAGAATCAGTGGTTTTGTGTCCAAAATAGTTTCAAGAGTAAAGGGATGACTTTAAAAATTCAGACCATATAGACCACTAGCTAGCATTAAAAAAGAAGAAAAAAGAGAGAAAAAGCAAATAAACACAATTAGATAAGGGGGATATCACCACTGACCCCATAGAAATACAAACCACCATAGGGGAATACTAAAGACCACCTCTATGCATATAAACTAGAAAATCTAGAAAAAAATGGATAAATTCCTAGACACATATACCTTACCAAAACTTAACTAGGAAGAAATTGAATCCCTGAATAGACCAATAATGAGTTCTGAAATTGAGTCAGCAATAAATAGCCTAGCAACCAAAAAAAGCCCAGGACCATACAGATGCACAGCTGAATTCTACCAGAGATACAAAGAAGAGCTGGTACTATTTCTACTGAAACTATTCCAAAAAACTGAAAAGGAGGGATGCCTCCCTAACTCATGCTATGAGGTCAGCATCATCCTGATACCAAAACCTGGCAGAGATACAACAAAAAAAGAAAACTTTAGGCCAAAATCCTTGATGAACATTGATGCGAAAATCCTCAAGAAAATACTGGCAAACCAAATCCAGCAACACATCAAAAAGCTTATTCATGATGATCAAGTCGGCTTCATTCCTGGGATGCAAGTCTGGTTCAACATATGCAAATCAATAAATGCAATTCATCACACAAACAGAACTGAAGACAAAAACCACATAATTATTTCAACAGATACAGAAAAGGCCTTTGATAAAATTCAATATCTCTTCATGTTAAAAACTCTCAACAAACTAGGTATTGAAGGAACATATCTCAAAATAATAAAAGCCATCTATGACAAACCCACAGCCAATGTCATACTGAAAGGGCAAAAGCTGGAAGCATTCCTCTTGAAAAACGGCACAAGACAAGTGTATTAGTCCATTCTCACACTGCTATAAGGACGTACCTGAGACTACCATTGATATTCTTCATAGAACTAGAAAAAACTATTTTAAAATTCACATGGAACCAAAAATGAGCCCAAATAGCCAAGGCAATCCTAAGCAAAAAGAACAAGGCTGGAGGCATCATGCTACCCAACTTCAAACTATACTACCAACCTACAGTAACCAAACCAGCATGGTACTGGTACAAAAACAGACACATAAACTAATAGAATAGAATACAGAGCTCAGAAATGAGTACACATCTACAGTCATCTCATCTTCCACAAATCTGACAGAAACAAGCGATGGGGAAAGGATTCCCTATTTAATAAATGGTGCTGGAATAACTGGCTAGCCATATGCAGGAAATTGAAACTGGACCCCTTCCTTACACCATATACAAAAGTTAACTCAGGATGGATTAAAGACTTAAATGTAAAACCCAAAACTATAAAATCCCTAGAAGAAAATCTAGGCAATATCACTCAGGACATAGGCCCAGGCAAAGATTTCATGACGAAATGCCAAAAGCCATTGCAACAAAAGCAAAAATTGACAAATCGGATCTAATTAAACCAAAGAACCTCTGCACAGCAAAAGAAACTATCATCAGAGTGAACAGACAAACTACAGAATGAGATAAAGTTTGTGCAATCTATCCAACTGACAAATGTCTAATATCCAGAGTCTACAGGGAACTTAAATTTACAAGAAGAAAAAAAAAAAACAACCCCATTAAAAAGTGGGTAAAGAACATGGACAGACACTTCTCAAAAAAAAACATATATATGGCCAACAAACAGGAAAAAAAAGCGTCATCACTGATCATTAGAGAAATGCAAATCAAAACCACAATGAGAAACCAACTCATGCCAGTCAGAATGACTATTACTAAAAAGTCAAAAAACAACAGATCCTGGCAAGGCTACAGAGAAAAAGGAACACTTATACACTGTTGGTGGGAGGGTAAATTAGTCCAACCATTGGGGAAGACAGTGTGGTGACTCCTCAAAGACCTAGAGGCAGAAATACCATTTGACCCAGCAATCCCATTACTGGCTATACACCCAAAGGAATATAAATCATTCTATTATAAAGATACATGCACACGTACATTCATTGCAGCACTATTCATAATAGCAGAGACATGAAATCAACCCAAATGCCCATGAATGATAGACTGGATAGAGAAAATATGGTACATATACACCATGGAATACTATGAAGCCATTAAAAGGAATGAGATCATGTCCTTTGCAGGGACATGAATGGAGATGGAAGCCATTATCCTCAGCAAACTAACACAGGAATAGAAAACAAAACACCATATGTTCTCACTTATAAGTGGGAGCTGAAAGATGAGGACACATGGACACAGGGAGGGGAACAACAGACATTGGGGCCTGCCAGAGAGGGATGCTGGGGGAGGAAGAGCATCAGGAAGCATAGCTAATGGGTACTGGACTTAATACTTAGTTGATAGAATGATCTGTGTTGCCAACCACCATGGCACACATTTACCTGTGCAACAAATCTGCACATCCTGCACATACACCCCTGAACTTGAAGTTGAAGGAAAAAAAAGTAAAAAAAATTCAGATCATTGCACTAATTTGGTGACTATGCTTTTCTCTTTATCAGACATGTAGATTGAAGTGTAGTCACATGTGTTCTCCCAGGTTTATGCAAAAGAAATGAAAAATTTTAAATGCCATCAGTCAATCAAAAACAAGTAAGTATTCCCAGGATTATTCATTTCACACAACCGAAGCTCAGCAAGAATTCCTCTCTGCCATCAATTATCTCAGAAACACCACAGCTATTAAAAGTTACATAAACCACCATCTAAAAAAGATAAAAGCAGAAAGTTCAACAGGAAATAATTTTGAAATTGACTGGAGACACCGTATAAAAATCAAATTAAAAATGCAGACTCCATTAACTTGGATTCTGTGACTTTCCAAACTGGGTGGAGTTTAAGTCCACCTTTCAGTCTTTTCCAAGAAAAGGAGACTGCACACATTAGTAAATATAACAGGCAGAGTAGATATTTTAAGACAATCTAATTTTTAAAATTGTTTACATTTGTTTGTAAGCAAACAGACTGCTTAATCACTAACTTTCCTTTTTTCCCTAAGAAGGAACTTAATCTATGCAAACATCCTTGGTAGCAAATAATAGGCCACTGCTTCCTGCCTTTTTTCTTTACCCCGCCAGGCACCCATTTCCACATTTCCCAGTGAAGCAACTGCAAGTTCTAATCCCTCTATCTAGTTTGTATGAAGCTGCAGACTAGCTATCCTGAAGCACTGCTTTTATCAGCCCTACAATACACCCTTCCTGCCAAAGACAGTTAACATGCATTGGACTGGTTTTCAAGGTCAACACCTCTGGCTCCAACCTTATCTTCTACTGTCCTTCCTCCCAGCCCTCTCCAGCAGCCAGACTCCTATACTATCTATCCCAAAACCTTGACTTACGAAGGCTCACTGACCAATCTGCCACTCTGGCATGCCCTAAGAATGTACTACTACACCTGTTTCCTGACCCCTCCTCTTCAACCTCTTTTGACAACTTTTACCTCTGCCTAAACCCTTGAACTCCTTGGAGAACTGGCTGATTCTAGGGCTGGGGCAGGCAAATATTCAAGATGAGCCTGGAGCATCCTAGAATGCCAGAAAATAAGGAAGTACTAAAACATACACACACTGTAAGAACTCCCAAAGGCCAAAGCTGGAAAACTTGATGAACCAAATAAATAATGTAGTATTGCATTATAACCTGAAGCATAAATTAAATGTCCATGAATCCATGCTAAAAAATAAATGATTGGTTAAATAAATGGGAGAGAATATGCAAACCTCCTGTGCAGAAGAATTCAAAGTAATTTATGTAGACATTCCATCCGCAAGGAGAAGCATAACTTCTCCCCACTCCTTTTGTGTGGGCTACATATAGTGACTTCCTTCCAAAGGGCACAGTATGGAAAGGGTGAACAAAAGTAACTTGACAGTGGAGAAACCTGCCAAACACTAGCTCAACTTGATCAGGTGATCAAGCTCAATATCAACGTGACCAGTTATGTTGGTACTATGTACTCTAGATATAATACAATGAAAACGGCACTTCATTTCCGTGATCTTCCTCACAAAAACCCATAACCCCAATCTAATCATTAGAAAAACATCAGACAAATCCCAATTAAGGGACATTCTACAAAACACCTGACTGGTACTCCTCAAGACTGTCAAGGTCATGAAAAACCAGCAAGGCCTGGGAAACAGTCACAGTCAACAGGGCTTGAAAGAGACATGGCAACTAGATGTAATGCGGAATACTGAATGGGATCATGGAAGAGAAAAGGGACACTAGGTAAAAACTAAGAAAATATTTAAAAATTATGACTTGAGTTCATAAGATATCAATATTGGATCATTAGTTAGGAGGAATGTTTCATAGCAATATAAGATATTAGCAGTAGAGGAAACTGGATCTGGGAATACGAGAACTCTGTACTATCTTTGCAACTTTTCTATAAATCTAAAAGTATTCTAAAATTAAAAGCTTATTTTACAAAACTGTCTTTGGCTCCTCTGCCTCTCATACCCCATACCCAGGCTTATAGTAGATTCTATGTCCACAATGTCTTTCTGCTGTTCCCTTCCCTCCCATTCCCACTGCCATCCCACTATTCATTGTATTCTCCAATCCATCCTCCACACAGCTGCTGCAGTAAGCTTTCTGACACACAAATCTGAAGATATCACCTCCCTGATCAAAACCCTTCAGTGGCTTCCCACTACTTATATCAGGTTTGGCAAACTTTTTGTGTAAAAGCTCAGATTTTTTAAGCCCTGCAAGCCTATCCCCTACTCTGCTATTATAGCACCAAAACAGTCACATGCAATATGCAAACAAATTGATGTGGCTGTGTTCCAATAAAACTTTATTTATAAAAACAGGCAGAGGGCTGGATTTGGCCGACAAGTTACAGTGTGCCAATCCTTGGTCTAGAGAATCAAGTCCAAACTCGTCAGACACGCATGCAAGGCATAACCCACATTACCCCTGAATCATTTAATTTTGTATATTTGTCTTGGTTTTATTCTGTCCAATCAATTCCAAGCATGTTGAAGATATTAAGTAACAAAAAGTCAGTTAAAACACACTCTATGCCTTCAAAAGACTAACAGGTAACATGTACCTCAACTCATGCTTCCTAAGGCATCTTCTAAGTACTCTTTGATATGCAAGTAGACATACCCTTTAAAAAGAAGTGTTTTGTAATCAACTAAGTCTGAGGAATCCTGGGTTTGACAAGGTTAAGCAGCTTTCATTGCCACAGGAATTCTCAAAGCCTTCATTGTGTATTACGAATCTCCTTAAAGAGGGATATATTAAACAATGACTCTCAAATCTGTTTGATAACAGAATTCTTTCACATTTTTAACATCTGTGTCCTGCGAAACAGTTAGGAAATTGTTGAAATAAAGCATACTCCTACAAGGCGGACTGAAAGTTCTATTAATATTTGCCACTGTAGTAGCATTTTTAACTTTTTTTTTTTTTAACATCTGTGTCCTGCAGAACAGTTAGGAAATTGTTGAAATAAAGCATACTCCTACAAGGCGGACTGAAAGTTCTGTTAATATTTGCCACTGTAGTAGGCTAAATAGTGCCCCCACCCCTGCCAAAAGATATCCATGTCCTAATCCCTGGAATCTGAGAATGTTATCTTACATGGCAAAAAGGACTTTACGGGTGTGATTAGGTTAGCGATCTTGAGATGAGAGGATTATCCTGGTGGGCCCTAAATGCAATCAAAAGTATCCTTCCTTATAAGAGGGAGGTAGAGAGTGACCTGACACCAAAGAGAAGAGAAGAAGGCAATGTGAACACTGGAGCAAAGACTGGAGTAGGGCAACCACAAGTCAAGAGAGGCTGGCAAGCACCATAAACTGGTAGAGGCAAAGATCACATTCTGTCCTAGAACCTGCAGAGGGAGCACAGCCCTGTCAACGCCTTGATTAAGTCACCACATTTGTGGTAATTTGTTACAGCAGCCATAGAAATGAAAACAGCCATGGTGCCAATCACAGCCATGCTGCTGTGATCTATGCCAACACTAAATATTCTTAAACGAAGTCACATTAGTCTTGTCCACAATAAGATCACAATTAGCCTTAGTTAGCAAGGTTTTATCATCCACTTAAGGGAAAGAGTATAATTTGGTGGTTAACACTCTGGACCCGGATTTAACCACTCGGGTTCAAATCCCAGCTTTAACATTTACAAGTTAAAGATATGGCCTTGGTCAAGGTGTTTAGCCTCTTTGTCACTCAGCTACTTCGTCTGTAACATGGGATGACATTTGATATTCATAGAGTTGCTTTGTGGATTTAACAAGATCATGTACAAAAAGTACTTAGTACAGTTTCTGTCTTTACAGGAACTCAACAGAAGAAAACTATTATTAGATTATAGTATTACTGATTTTTAAGAAAAAAAAATCTACTTTCACCCCAATCTATATCTCATCATATTCTTCTATTTTCAGTTTGACAAATTGTAAATCTTTACCCAAGTTCTAGCTTGGGGCATTTAAAATGACCTCAGCAAGGTAAGGCAGTTGGAAAAGTTCATGCCTGCCTCTCTGAACCACTGCTTTTAGGCATCTGACTCGATAAATTATGACAGCTAATAGCTCCAAGATATGTGCTTCATGTGATGTGCTAAATTCATGTCACTCATTGAAAAGCCTAAAGTTACTCTTCTTGCATGGGTCATCTACATTAGTTAAATCAAAGTGCCAACAAAGGCCCATTTTCTAAATTATAAGTTACTGATGCTCCACTAGCTAGTCTTTATCTTAATATTTAGTTATACTCAAAGCAACAGATGAAATTATTCAGATAAGCCCCAATAAAGGAATGGCACAAGGCATCTGAAAACAGCAAGGGACACAAAGCGTCTTGGTACAATATACAAAAGTCTTCTCCGCATGTCACCCAACTCACTATGCACCTACAATCACCACCTAGCCATCAGTTACTGCCACATCCCACAGCATCTCCAGCCTACACAGGTGACTTAGGAGCAACCATACATCAAGCCTAATTAAAAATATGTTATCACCATTAGTCAAAAGGTGCTTCAGACTCGGAGCTTTGATTCCTAAAAACTTTAAGAGCCTTCTATTAAAATTGAAGCATCCCTAGAAAAAGTAGTACTTTAATTCTTTATTAGTTACACACTTCAGTACTCACTATCAGTAAACACACACACAAACCCGTTCTGGTCTGTCAGGGAAAGACTATCCTGAAACTCACAAAACCTCATTAAGTTCTACTAATTTCAGAAAAGCAACCCTAAGCAAATGTAACATTTAAATGTGAGTAGTTTCTAAGAAGCACAACCTATATATTTTAACTTTAAAATATGAGTTGTAAATCCAAATGTCAATGGAGCCAGGCAGGGAAGACAGTCCCACCTGGCAGGTATGAAAAAACAAAGGTGCCCCGCTACTGCAAGTGGGAAGCCGCCTCTCAGCCCAATCCGGCTGCTGCTAGAGGGAGTATGGCATGCGGGAGCAGGCTACAGGCACCCGATGCAGGCACCAAGAAGGTTCAGGGGCTGGCCCCACCACAGCTCATCTAGAATGACTGGCTTTCTGGTTGCTTTTCTTTTCAAATTATAGAAGTCATATGGGTGAATAAATTTAGTTCCAAGAGATATAAATTAAGAAGTAAAAGTCCTTCCCTTCTACTCCCCCAATTGCTAACAGATTAGATCACTATGTATTCTTTTTCTAGATACACAAAATGTTCTACAAGTTGCTTTTTTCACTCAACAATATGTCGTGGACATCCGTCCACATCAGTACATTCAGATCTACTGCATTCTTTTTACCAAAAGCAGTTAGAACACAGAATTTCAATGCTGGGAGATGCCTGAGAGGCTCTAGGCCAACTCTTTCCACTTAGCAGACAGGGTCCCCAGAGGTCCTGGACACCTCTAACCATAGAGGAAAGAAGCCAGAGCCTCCCAAAACGGGGTCATGCCAGCAGGTGTCACCAGCATCATGCCCTCATCTCTGCTTTTCAAAGGAGCCTGAGCCTCAGAAAGAAAGAGGCAAAGGCTTCCCACGTGACAGGTGAGAAGCAAGAAGGGGGACAAAATTATCCTGGAACAAAGTAATGAATTGTAATCAGTGAAGAGCCTCACAAACACGAACTCGGTTTTTTGTTTTGCTTTGTTTTAATTAGTAAATATCTAAAATCACTCTAAATTCATCCAAGTGACTCAATTAAAATTCACTTAGCAGTCATATTCTACCTAGTTCCAAAATACATCTGGGTTGGAGTAACTCAGAATTGCATAAAGTTCACCATCTTCCTGCGTTGAGGCCTTAAAGAAACTGGGCAGGACCTGGCTCACAAATAAGCTACTTATCTGAGCCAGCCAGAAGATGCCAATTACGGGGCTTCATGGGTAAATCCAGAGCTGCAGCAGTGTAATAAAGAATGTGATTGAGGCCTCTGCTTCAAAGATCATTCTTATACAAGGAAACATTTATTAAAAGAGGGAAGAACTGTAAACTTCATATTTAAAATATTAATTCTGTTAGTGACTCAAGGTACTGAGAAGCTAACTAAGTATTCAGACCTTCAGAAACTCCAGTTTAGCTCCCAAATATAGAAAAATCTCTCTATCTAAAGATATAAACTCCCTGGAGGCCAAAGCCTTCCTGCATGGCTAGCTTTTAAAACATTTTAGGAAACTTGACCTCAAACTAAAATCAGCATTTCAGCAAGGGTTTGAGAAACTATTTCATACAAACACCAATTTCAGAAATATGTTGTTCTCTACTAATACACACAATTTGCTTTATAAAAGAAATGCTTAGTCTTTTTCCAGTATTCTTTATCTTAGCTGAATGGAAAGACCATCTAATTGCCAGGCTAAAAACAGGGAGTATTCCAGAATGCTCTCATTTTCCCCTCTCCTCCATTCCCAAAGGAGATCCATCACCACCACACCTGCCCACCCTGTCTCTTGACTGTTTCACTTCTCTAAGCCTTTGGTTTAGATTCTTACCAAATCCCAGGGGGTCCATGGCAACAGCCTCCTAATACATCTCTCGGTCACCAATCTTACCTGTCTCCTAGCTGTTCCATACAAAACTGTAAGAGTAACCTCGTTCATTCATTTAACAAATAACTACAGAACCTCTACTATGCAACAGGCACTGTTGCAGGCACTGAAGATAAAGCAGTGTACACAATCACTGCCCTCAGGACCACCCCACAGTGAGTGTCAGACAAGTGCTAAGTTCCATGGAGGAAACAGAAAGCAGGCAGAGGGCCAGAGAGTGCTTGGGGGCTGGGTTATTTTGTCTAGAGTGGTCACCAAAGACATCATTCCAAAGGGGACATGTTAGCATGTCCTAGAGGAAGGGGAGTGGACATGTCAGGGGAAGCACATTCCAGGGAAAGGGGAAACAGGTGTACCACAGGAACATGTGCCAGGTGTATCTGAGGAGAGCAAGGAGGCCAGAGTGAATGGAACACAGTGAGCCAAGGGGACAGTCATCAGAGGTAAGATCAGAGAGACCCCGTAGGCCCGCACGGTCACAGCAACAACTGAGAAGTTTGTTTGGAGTGAAATGAGTACAGTGTTTCTGCGTAGTAACTCCTTTCCAGAATTTAGTGGGAAATATATAGGTTTTGCAGAATCCCTAGGAAAATCAGGTGAGAAACAGCAAAAACAGTATTAGAATTTTCCTGCTTCCTTAGCAATCAACATAGAGTCCACTGACAAGTCCAAAGCAAGCACAGGAAATGCTGACCTGCAGAGGTAAAGGTTAAGGCCAACATTTCCGAGAACTGGGACAGGAGTGTGCAGAAGAGAAGAGCCCCAGTCCAATCACTCAGTCTTCCTTGTAGCTGTTCCCACATTCTAAGCGTGAGTTCGAGGTCCTGTCTGCCGCCAAGGGTGAGTCAACATTGCAAATAAAATTAATATTAATAAGCTTCACATAGTAGGCTTTATACAAACACTGATTATATGCAGTGCTGTTAATCTTCCTAGAAGATCCAAATGTTAACACTATCAGATAATGTTCATAGGCATTTTCCAGTGCTTGAATATTCACTAGGGTACAGTTCTTTGTAAACAGTATGTGTAAATACTATTGAACTTAGTATCACTTATTTATTAAAAAAAAATTTTTAGATATTCACAATAATGAATAAAGAGCAAGAAGAATGTTGGAAGTATTTTAAAAAGATAAAGTAAATCGATTAGCTTTTGGCTAGGTATGTTTTAATCACAGAAGTATGAACCATCATTATTAGTCATTTGGAAGAAGAATTATTGAGCAGTATGCTTTTAAAAGAAATTAGTAATAAATTGCTTACATATCGGATCTAGTACTGCTCACCAAATATTTAAGCAATATTAGTTGTTTATCTGAGGTGGAAAAGAATAACTGTTTTGTTTTGGCAAACAAAAATACCTCAATCACAAAAATGTTTAACGAAAAGACTTTTGAAAGGAAAATGTGCTTTAGCAGAAGAAATGCAAAAAAAAATTGGTAAATGTAGAAATTAGAACCTGATATAAAATCTGAACTAGCAAAAATAAACAAATTCTAACAGCAAAAAAAAAAAAAAAACATGGCAGCCAAAAAAAATTTGTACTGTTGAAAGTGGAAATGGGTGTATATGAGCCTAGGAAACCTTAATCTTGGCAATCAGCATGCCTGTCCTTTGCTGCATAGGAGACTCTACCCACTACTTCTATCTTCCAAGGCTACTATACAAACAAGAGAAACACATGGGGAATTATTTCCCAACTGTAGATGGACTGACAGGGAAATAAAGATAGGAAGAGATGGAAAAACTCGGTAGGTTTGAGTTTATAAAGGTAACTTACATAGACACCGTAAGTACCAAACTCTCCTTCAGCCAATTAACTTATTTATATAATCCTCATAGCTGCCTGAAAAGACAGTTATTATAATTACCTTCTCTCACCTTGAAATTAAGAAACTGAGTCCCAGGGAAGTTAAGCTAATTGTCACACTGCAACTAAGTGGCAAAGCCAGAAGCAAAACCAGATCCTGGCCCCAGCTGCATGCTAGTAACCAACACACCTTCCTGCCTCTGTGCTTCTTCAACTGGATCCTGGGACGTCTGAGTATGATTGGCAATTATGTGTTAATGGTTCAACAAACTCTCATTAATCTGATTATTGTTCTTATTACTATTTATTTGCAGATTTTTTAAATTATAAGGGTATTTCATTTGAAGGCACCATATGATCTTTCACTCCCATGTGCTGAATCTAATTCCCAGACTGGAAGCTTCCCCATCTCTGCCATAAAAAGGGAACAGGTTACTCCTGGCTACTTGAATTTCATGCCCGAAATGTAAATTTATTGCTTAAATTTCATGCCTGAAATATCCCAGATAAGTTGCTTGGAATGAGCCAAACACTACAATGCAAAATGGGATGTGGCATCTTTTCCTGATTAATGGTGGAGCTGGATTCTGTCAGTATTCAATGACATGAAATTCCAAGGCCTGGAAACAAATGTCCACTGTTTTCCAGTGAGTACAGCTGACCCTTGCACAACACGAGTTTGAACTACGTGGTCCACTTATACAGATTTTCTTCTGCCTCTGCCGCCCGAGACAGCAAACCTTCCTCCTCCTCCTCCTCAGCCTACTCAGCATGAAGATGATGAGGATGGAGAACTTTATGATGATCCACTTCCACCTAACGAACAGTAAATATATTTTCTTTTATGATTTTCTTAATAACATTTTCCTTTCTCTAGCTTACTTACTATAAGAATACAATATGTAATATGGGTAATATACAAAATACGTCTTAATCAACTGTTTATGTTTTCCATAAGGTTTCCAGTCAAAACTAGGCTATAAGTAGTTATGTTTGGGGGGAGTCAAAAGTTATACGCAGATGTTTGACTGTGCAGGGTGGGGGTGCCTCTAACGCCTATGTTGTTCAACTTTATATAAGTCCGAAAGCTGCTGCAGACTGGCCCAGAGAAATCCATCCAGATAACACCTGGCAAAGGGAATGCTGACCTAAAACAGACTGATGCTAAGTGAAACCGGTAAACATGTCACGGGGTGCACAGCACATATGAAAGGCCTGTTACTAAAACCACAAGAGTTACACAAGCCCCCCCAAATGTTATGTTACTTGCCATAATCTTTTACTTCAACTACTTTTGTTTCTTTAAGCTACATCAGTATCCAAACCACCAACCATACAACCGCACAGCCCCCCCGACCTAGCTGCCAAAGGCATCCCCTACACTGTCATTCCAAGTCATTTTTGGTCACTTATCTTCTACATGTTTTCCACATCTGTAATCCTGTCCACAAAAGCAACCACATACAATAGATACTCAGGCTGCTTTGGAAATGAAGAAGAGAAATAATTAAATATAGCTCTCTTGACCAATTCTCTGAATACAGAAGATCTATCAAACATACACTACAATTAAACCCATTATTGATAAGGAAATTAAACTTTAAAGAAGTAACTTCTCCAGGGTCACGCAGATCTAAGTACAAACTGTTACCCTATCATCAGGGAGGTTTTAGAGGGTTTTCTCAACAGGGCAACCCTGCCCTTAGGGGCACAGGAAATATCTTCACCAGAGGGAGGAATAAAGAAGAATCTCACATGGCAAACTCTGGGTAAACACCCATTGCTTGAAGTGGGTGGCTAACAGGCACATGGGACAAATACATATATATCGTTGATGTCCCACCGCTCAGGAGTTTTTAAAAACAAAATCCATTCCCTTCTAGGTAAAATTGTAAGTAATTCCAATTCAACTATGTAAACAGGAGGAAACATCTAACACCTCTTCCTTATACACAGGAAAAGAAAGTTTGTTAAAATAGAAGAAAGGAAATAAAGCAAGTATAAATAGCTCAGAGAGTGTGGTTTTGTAGTAGGAATTTCACTATTTTTCCTTCAATTTGTTGCATACACATGTATACACACAGATTATATATATAAAAACAAATATAATGTAATATATACACATACATTACCTCAGGTAATATAGATTATATATTACATTATATGTTACATTCATATGTAATATGTATTATATATAAAATATATGTATATTATATATTCATATAGTACATATATTAGAATATATGTGTGTATATATTATATATTGCATACATATCTTACATAATATATAACATATGTATGTAATATATATCTAATGTATGTGATATATAGTATTAGACATATAATATACACATATATTATAATACATATATTACATAATACATGTACTTATGTGTATAATATATACATAAAACTTATAATACATATAATATACAATACATATTACATATTATATGATACATATATAACATATAACATTACATATTGATATATGTAATATATATTATATGATATATATAATATATGTAATATAGTATATATTGCATATATTAGGAAAAATCTGTAGGATATATGTAGGAAAAATATGCAGGAAAAATTTATTTTTCCTTCATTACATAATATATACATAAACATAATAGTATATATGTAGTTTTGTTTTTTCTTGCTGACTCTAGCCCTACAATTGCCAGATGTTAATGCCAGACACTGAGCAAAGTGAGGAAAGAACATTGCATCTAATGCCTTTATACAGGTTTCCTAACAGTCCGTTTTTAAAGGCTGCATTACTCGGCAAGGGACAGAAAAGTCCTGCTGTGTGTCTTAATCCTTTTTGTTATATTCACACCTCGTTATTTGAGAATCATCTCTGAGCACTGAGACTAAGCAGAGCCTCATAAATATTAGTGCTTATATTGGTAGATATAAACTTTGGAACCCAGAGTTTAAGAACTAGTTAACTGGTACAATTGACAGAAACATAATCAGACTATGAGCTGAAAGGTCTAGTTTCTAAACCTTGGAGTTGTCATATGACCTCAGGAAAAATCAACATTTCTCTGGGTCTTTTCTCACCTGCTAAATGGCACGTGAGTGTTTAACTGTGTTTTGGGCACCAGTCCCAGCATTTTGCATACATCAACTCAAAACAGTACAATGAAGTAGGTATCACCACCCTCCTTTGACAACTGAGGAAACTGAGGCACTGAGTAATACAGCTAGTATCAACTGGCAGAGCATGAATGTAACACAGTCGATCTGGGTCCAGAGCTCAATCTTTTAACCATGAGCACTGCTGGGTTAGAGAATTTCTGGGATTCCTTCCAGCTCAAACCTTCTATGATTCTGAAATTCTAAGAATGAGCTGTGCTTAGTTGGTCACATTGATGCCAACTTCTTGAAGTTGCTCAATGACCTTCACAAGTAACAAATCCTCAATCTTTATAAACACTGGAAGATTTAAAGCAGCTACCAAAGACACTGATTGTAGACATTCACTTTAATGAAAGGTCAACCTAAAATGAACTAGAAATCCATGTAGTGCTTGCAATGCTTCTTGTTTATCCAATTCTCAATTGATGTAGGAGAACTAAGTTAACTGAACTGAAAGGTGGAAGGAAGCAAGTCAGAGAAATATTTTGCTTTTGGAATAACTGAGACTGGAAATTAACCGCAGCCAGCTTCAAGGCTCACCAGCTGATCTCTACTCACTAATATTTCAAGTGGACCTCTCCCCACAGAGGACCCCAAAAGTACACCCACTACCCCACTCCCAGACAAGGTAAGGAAGGAAGGAAGGAGGGCTTGCAATGACATCTCCAAGCCACCTCCAAGCCACCAGAGAGCATATCTTCATCTGGGCTGAGAATATTTTACAAAACAGGTGAGTTGAAATTTGAGACTCTTCCAAAAGAATATGAAAAAATCCACCCTAGTTCATGTGTGTTTCTTCTTCTCAAATCAGCAAATATGTCTCAGGCCTACACTTTCTTTTCTTTCCTCTTTAAAAGTCCCAGTTTCTCCATAGTCCAACTCAACCTTCACCAAAATGAATGAATGAAATTACCACTCTAGATCAGAGATTCCAGGATTCAGCTATGCACAAAAATAGTTACGTGATTCAAATGCAGATTCCTGGCCTCTACACCCATAGATTATGGTTTGGTGTGTCTGGTACAGAGCTCAGGAATTTACGTTTCTGACAAATACTCTCTGAGTGTGCATACACACACACACACAGGTGCACATTCACACTTGTACACACACCCCACTACTTACATCACCCTCTCCCCACCACCTCTCTGATTGACACAGGTGGTTGGTAGACCATGTTTGAAAAACACTACTGCAGATGCTGTAAGAGGAAAGTTACATCTCTTTTAAATCACAGCCTAAATATTGTCTCCACACTCTTTAGGAACTAGAGGGTTTGCTCCATGTCCCTTTTTCTTGTGCATCTACCTGTGATTCCGGGTGCACTCTGTGCAAAACAGACTTCTCTGCTTGATCTGGTCACTGTTTTGGTTCTTACTAGGTGAGCTCTGTCTAGCTCTTCCTGTAAAATGAAAACCTCTGCAGCAAAGTTCCCGACAGTTTCATGCACTCATTCCCAGAATCAAACATGAGCCTACAAAGCATGAAAGCAGTAATTTCATTCACAAACTAGTAAGTAGCTCACCAGATGCTGGCTTCCTGTTAGGCCCTCTGCAGCATCTAGTGCCTCTGGCAGTACAAGATGGGCCTCCGGGGCCTCGTGGTCGGCCCAGGCACTGTTTTCAAACCCATCATTCTCTAGCCAGGTGGGAAGGAGGACCTACCATAATCCAAGACCATGCCTAAAGGGCGGGCAGTCTGTACACACAGGGCAAACAGTTTTGTAGCTACTGAAATAACACAATGCTGATGTATTGCTAATTCAATTACAGGAATGTATTATACTATTGTTAAAATGAACTTCTATAAAACACAATGATACTAAAAACCATGTTAAATCCTCTTACATAAGAAACTCTTTTTATGGAACCCATCCTATGCAATCAGTCCCATAGTGACTGGGGCTTAAATTACAGGAAACCACAGGCCCAGGGTTTCTGATTGCACCTGCGTGTGCTTTGGAATGAAGATACTGACAACCTACCTCCAAGTGCCAGGAGCAGCCTGGATGATGGCTACCAGGGCTCCCAGGCCAGTCCTTAAACCAGATCCTGCAAGCAGGCTCCGCCTAGAGCCTGTGAGAAACCAGGCCTCAGGCCAAACTCTCCTCCTCAGCCTCTCCTCTAACCTGATGTTAAAATGCAGAACACACCTGAACACATTCCTGTGGCAGCCACATCAGCACAGACTTTAACCATGACAACCCGAGAGACCAGGTATGCGCGCTGGCTTTCCTGCATCCACAGGTAGAAAGGTTTTGGCACAGTGTGAGATAGAAAACACATGCTGCAAGGAAGTGACTAAAGGTCAGGATTGTGCTTACCTTTGAGGGAAAGGAAGGGGGTCATGACTGGCAATGGGCAGAGGGGGCTTCTAGAGGGCTAGCAAATGTCTGTTTCCTGACCCGGGTGTTGGTAACTTGTCTTCACTTTGTGATCATAAATTTATGTTTTATATTCTTTAATTAAACTGCACAACATTGTTTAAAGGCACCTGCGGTATGACATTACTGCTAAACCAATACTCTAGTTTTTCCTCTTGGGATCACACATCTCTAATGACCATGGGGCCAGTCAGACCACAAGCACATGAAATGATCAGAACTCAGCAATGTTCCCACAGGTGGGCATACGCCCCATAGCAAAGTCATTTGTTTATAGAACTCTCAAAGGTATGAAACTCAAATGTAGTGTAGTTAATGTGGCACTTTATGAGCAAGAAAGAACATTCAAAAAATGAGAATTACCCACAGTTAATGGATTACAATAAAATAATGTTCTACTCATTGTAAAAATGTCATGGGGCAGCAGAAAATGAGACAAAGGCAGATCATCAGATTATTTACAGGGGCTACATTCACACTGAACGAACTTGCCCTAGTGTCTCTCTGGTCTTCCTGTCTCTCCACCATCCTCAGCTGACTGCAGATTTTGCCCCTTTCCTGGTACCCACTTTCTCCAGCGCCATATTGTAAGTCATTTGAGGGCTGGGGGAAGAGTTAGAAGAAGTCACTTTCTTCTTTTCCTCAATGGACTTCAAACTTTTTTTTAATCCTCCAAACATTTTCCTTTGTCAGTTGTTTATTAAATAAGCAAGATATTTACGTATCATTGCCTACCCTTTTTTCTCTCTAGAGTGAGTTTTGAAGGGACACAAATTGTCTTACTTAACTCAGTATCCCTGGGCTTAGTACACAGTGTCTGGTACCTAGCAGACACACAACAGGTCTTCAGAGGATGCACTAAAAAAATAAAATATATATATATTTTTATACAGAATCATACGTGTCATTCTACACTGCCACCGAAGAACTTCATGCTGCTGTGAGAAAAGATGACAAGGTAATCTACATCAGGGCAGTACTGACTTCTATTGCATCTGCTTAGAATAGAAAGTAAGCAGCACCCTTTGGGGTGGAGATAGGGAAAGCATTTGTCAACACCACCATTTATGTTACACGAAAGATATGTCTGGAAAGAAGTGGTTAAGGGCATGGGTCTGGGAGTCAGACACAATGAGTTAAAAATTTCAACCCTACCAAAAAGTGCCCTGGGTAAGCAACATATGCGCTCTGAACCCTTCGTTTCTGCCACAAACTGCCAATTTCTAGGAATGACAGAGCATCTGACTCCTTTGCCTCAAGTTGGCTTCAGATGCCGCCATCTTCTTCCTCTGGGAAGTCAACATAATAGTGTCCAGGATCTGAGTTGCCTATGTTGGGGGTGAGTACTAGTGGGGGCTGGGGGGCAACCTCATCAGGGATGCTGAGAAGGCCATCACTTCCTCCATCCCTGGCACCCAGTGTGTGCCCATGACAATCAGATGCTCCCACCCAGGACCTGGAATCTGAAGCAAGCAACACAAGGAGACAGAGACAGGGGAGAATATGGAGATAACCACACTTCCAGTGTCTGGACAGTGCCATCGGGGTGTCCTCACGAGGTGACACCAGCACAATGGTAGCTCACTGTTCCTATGGTATGGTTTTTGCTGTGGTTCTGGCAACCTAGTAGTCCTTTGATAACTGCTGGATATTCTTTCAATAACTGCTTTTCCTGCTACAGTTCTCATTTGCAACCAAGAACACATGGATGGGGTGGGAAAGTTTTGACAACCTTTGGCTTTCATAATTGCAGGAGGATGAAAAAAATAAAACATCAAAAGAAGTCAAGCCAGAGAAGTGGTAACTTAGAAAACAAAACTGAGCAAAGATTCGTACTACAAAAGTAGAATTCAATGAGTCTGCCGCACTCTTTTTTTTTTTTACCTTTAACCTTTGTGTTTGTTAAAGTATGAGGTATGTTTGCTGACAAACCTCCTTTGTTTGCGAAAACAGATGCTTTCTCTATTTGCCTGACACAGCAGAGGACACTAAAACCAGAAAACATATTGATTTTTACTTTACTCTGTTGACAGCTTCTTCTGTTTTTAAATTTCTTTCTGATTCTTGTATACTGAAAAGGCTATGGGTTATTAAACCCCCTCACATTCAGTTCAGTTTAACAAATCTTTATTAAAGGCCTACTTTATGCAAAGCACTATTGTATGCATTTATAGCTAAACTCATCACAAATGGAGACATTTCAACTCAAATTCAACTGGAAATGCTGTAATTAATGCTGGAAAATTTTTATTTTAAATAGAAAACAGCAACCATTCTGTGAGTATTCTGAGTTATATACAGTACAGTGGTCCCTCAGTATCCACAAAGGATTGGTTCCAGGACCCATGGCAGACACAAAATCTACAGAGCTTAAGTCTCTGATGTAAATGGTGAGGCATTTGCGTATAACCTATGTGCATCCTCTTGAATATTTTCAGTCCTCTCTAGATTACTTATCAGTCCTAACACAACGTAAATGCTATGTCAATAGTTCTTATACTGTTTCTTTGTGGTTTTCTTTGTTTGTTTGTTTCCTTCTTTTTGAGCAGAGTCTCACTCTGTCGCCTGGGCTGGAGTGCAGTGGCACGATCTTGGCTCACTGCAACCTCCGCCTCCAGGGTTCAAGCAATTCTCCTGCCTCAGCCTCCCAAGTAGCTGGGATTACAGGCGCCCACCACTTCGTCCAGCTGATTTTTGTATTTTTAGTAGAGACGGGGTTTCACCATGTTGGCCAGGCTGGTCAGGCTGGTCTCAAACTCCTGACCTCGTGATTCACCCGCCTCAGCCTCCCAAAGTGCTGGGATTACAGGCGTGAGCCACCATACCTGGCCTACACTATATTTTTAATTGTGGTATTGTTATCCTTATTAGGGATTTTTCTCCTGAATATTTTCAATCCACAGCTGGTTGAATCCTCAGATGTGGAGCCCACAGATATGAAGGGCTGACTGTACATTCTACTGGTACAAAACCAAGAAGTTCCTGGTGACCCATGAGCCAAATGCAACCCACTGACAGGTTTGGTTAACACACGTGGTGTTGGTCCTTTTTAAGATTTTTAATCAGTGACTTTAAAATCTGGATTTCCATGAAAATTGGAAGGTCATCTCCCCACCCCCACTTGGGCTGCCACCTGGCAACGAGGAACAGGCTCCAAGCAGCAGCTGCTCCTATTATACGGGACAGGCGGCTCTCCAGTGTGTCTGAGCGCCCAGCCTCCACTGTTATCTAACATCTGACCCACTTCACCAATTTATGTTACCTGCCTGGGCTTGAGAGGCCTTAGAGTTTGGGATTCTTGTTTTAGATACATCATAAAGTGAGCTTAACAAAATCAACATAGACACTCACATGCACACACTTATTTCAAGTGCTTCAAGTTTCTTTTTCCCCAGGGGGAAAAGGGGGGGAAAGATATACCCTCCTGATTGTTTGATTGAACAAACAATCCTTGGATTTCAGACTTTCCAGAAATATTAAATTTCTAAACCACCATATTTATTATTTCATCACTGTATTTCTTTAATTTAAAAGTTTTTAGAAAATGACAAAATATTGTTTTGCCTCTCCCTTTTATTCACCTGCCACCTTTAGGGGCTTGGGGTAGGGGTTTGGGGACATTTGTCTAGTTTGCTAGAAAAAAAAAGCAGGTGGGATAAGAATTTCACAACTTTCTAAACAGTTTTGCTTCGACCATCACATACCTAAAACATACCAAACATCCAAATCTCATTAAAAAAAGCATCTAGTACCATAAGAGCAATATTTTTAAACAGGTGCATATATATATTTTTATTTCTTCCAAACTTTTTCCTCCTCCCAGTAAAAGAAGGAAGACAAATTTTCTCACTTTTTATTCTTACATAGCATTAAACAGAGCTTGAAAATAGCCACCGAAGAAAGTTTGGCAAATGCATGAATGCTTGGATGAAGGAAGAACAGAATGAAGAAATGAACACATGAAAGAACAAAACAACATTATTTTTGAGCCAAAGGGAGCCGTTAGTATCCCTTGCTGTCTACCCCCCAGTTGTCTGAATTCCCTTCCTTCACTATGTCTAAGCCCAACCCATCAGAATTCCCATCATTCCCATCCAATTTGTCAGTTTTAGGTTCATCTTCCTAAACTGCCTTACTGTACTCAAAGACTGAAGGTGGTGCTGTGGCTTGTGCCTGTAGTCCCAGCTACTCGGGAGGTGAGGCAGGAGGATCACTTGAGCCCAGGGTTCCAGAAGAGCCTGGGAAACACAGTGAGACTCCATCTCAAAAAAAAGTAAAATTTGTTTTTTTTAAAAGATAGTACACACAAACTTATGTTTACAACCCTGTAAACATTTTTCCCCTACATTAATGAGGGAAAACAACCCAGAGTACACCAAGGTGTCATTTCTTTGTTGAAAAGAAGCAAGGAATGTAAGTGCTGCGAGGGGCACTTACAGACATAGTAAAGAGTGTGCAGCACTGTTCACAATAGCAAAGACTTGGAATCAACCCAAATGCCCATCAGTGACAGGCCAGATAAAGAAAATGTGGCACATATAGACCATAGAATACTATGCAGCCATAAAAAAAGGTGAGTTCATGTCCTTTGCAGGGACATGGATGAAGCTGGAAACCATCATTCTCAGCAAACTAACACAGGAACAGAAAACCAAACATCACATGTTCTCACTCATAAGTGGGAATTGAACAAATGAGAATACATGGTCACAGGGAGGGGAACCTCACACACTGGGGCCTGTCGGGGGTCGGGGGCTAGGGGAGGGATTGCATTAGGAGAAATACCTAACGTAGATGATGGGTTGATAGGTGCAGCAAACTACCATGGCACGTATATGCCTATGTAACAAACCTGCACATTCTGCACATGTATCCCAGAATTTAAAGTATTTAAAAAAAAAAAAAAAAGTGATTTAGACGTTCACTTTTTTGGAAGGGATGAAAAGAAAGGATAACGGGGAATGGAGGAACCTGACATAGCAGAAAGAAGACTGGTTTTAGAGTTGGTAGAAAGTGCTTTCTATTCTTCCTGTATAAACCAGTTTGCTAGGTTCTCTGGGTTAGGTAGGGACTCTGAAGTTTCTTCCTGTCAAAAATCTCTCCCATGGAGATGGTGCTCCACTGGCCTAGCTCAGCACAAGTAGGAAGTAGCAAACAGCTTTACTGGTCATTTGTCTGCTTTGGTTTAGTGTACTGTGGGGTAGATTTCTTATCAGAAAACAGATATGTCATCTCTAGAAAGAAGAAAAAACTTAGTAGCTCAATTTCTCCCAAATAAATAATTTTTAAAAAATTTTAAAGAAAAAAAAAAAGGTTTTTCTACCAGGGAAGCAATAGCATATGGTCATTAAAATCACGGACTTTGGAGACAAACAGACCTGAGCTCAGTGCTGATTCAGCTACTCCTGTGAAAGCTGGATGGTAGCTTCCCCTCCCAAAGTCTTCACGTCCCCTCCAAAGAAGCTGGGGTGATCCCTGCCTTAGGAGGCTAGTGTAAGCCTGTAACAAGACCCCAAGGCCGCATCTGGCATCTAGCAGGCCACGGTGACAGTAAACGTGGTTAATCTTCTCCCGTGTTCTTTTTCAAGGCCGCCTGCTGACCTTCTAGGAATTTATGGTTACATTTCTTAAAACTATTGTACATTAACAAAGCACTGCTAAATGTGGACCCTCCAAGGAAAAGATGCCATGAAAACTAATAGAAAGCTCTCCTAGGTTTCCCACCTTCTTATTCCCAGAGCAAAGTGCTGGAAAAATAGAAGGTATTAGCCTCATAGTCTTTACTGATTGAACCAGCCTTCCTTACTTGCAGAAAAAGTCACACGACAAGCATCTCAACGTCTTGGTCTCTCAGTACCAAAGGTAGTAAAAGATGAGGGCTCAATTATGGAAACATCACTGTGCTTAACAGAAACCCTCTTCCAGTAAATCCATTATCAAAATCCTCAGGACAAGCCTTACAATGTTAATGATTCAGAGGAAATGGGCATTCCTTGTAGACTTCTACTATTATGACATTTTAAAAAATAATCTTGAAAAAAAATAATCTGGACTTTATGAGTATAGCTAGTGCCACTGCATTACACATGAAATTCTTTTTAAAAATAAGAATAAAGACCCAATGAGTGAAATGAGAGGCAGACTCAATCAAGGTCTATGAGCTACTGCTCTGTACTCATGGTGCCCTATGAAGGTCCTAATAACATAGTATTGAGGGTCTTTTGATTCTCCGCTGTTTAAAAAAAGAGTAGAGCCAGGCAAAGTGGTTCACACTTAACAATCGCAGCACTTTTGGAGCCCAAGGCAGGAGAATCGCTTGAGCCCAGGACTTTGAGACCAGCCCAGGCAACATACAAGATCCTGTCTCTACAAAAACTTTTTTAAAAACATTAGCCAGGCATGGTGGCATGTGCCTGTAATCCCAGCTACACGGGAGGCTGAGGTGGGGGGATCACTTGAGCTCAGGCAATCAAGGCTACAGAGAGCTATGATCACGCCACTGCACTCCAGCCTGGTCATTGGGCAACAGAGAGACCCCATCTTTAAAAAACAAAATAATAAGTTTTAAAATAAAATAAATTAAAATGTATTAAATGGTAAAAGAAACTGATTCTATCCATGATCCTCTGGATAAGCTAACTGCCAAGACAGTCTTCGCCTCTGGCAAGAATTTTACCAAGTCCAACTGCAAACACTTGCTATCCCTTGCTGACCAAAGTTCTAATCAAATTACTAGCAAGAAATAGAATAACCAATAGCTGCCTAATAAATTTTTTATAAACAAATACTTTTTCCTTTAGTGACCATGAAGGAAAAGCAAATTTAAATAAGTAAAAAGATTAAGAAAATACATCTACAGGAGGCTACTTTGCTATTGCCCAAGCAGCTCACATTCCCTCCCCTAGAAATGTCATGAACAGACCAATATCAATTTCAATAGTTAAGACTTTAAGGGAACGCAGTGGTCATTAAGAAAAGACAAAGGCTGAAGACTCAGAAGGATATGAACTAAGGAAAGCAAATTGGAATCAGGATACAATTTAAGCAAAGCCTGGCACCTTTTCCATTTCCTGCAGTGAGTGCTGCTGTATCTGGGAGGCTGGCACATGGAGAGTGGCACCACATAGTATCCAGCACATCACAATACTTGAGTATACTTACAGAATAATATAGTAATACATAATAATATGATAGTAACATCTGCTGTATATTTAACACACACTATGTGTCAGGCATGTACTTAAGCACCAGACATATCTAATACGCATATATATACACATATATATAACAGATATAAAAATCTGTATATTTATATGGGTGTAAAACCAATATTTATATATAGAAATCTTGTGAATATATAAATACACACACAAGCACATGCACACATACAAATAATCTCATTTAATCCTTAAAATCACTCCAAAGCAAATGGCATCCTCATTTTGCAGGTAAGAAAAATAGGAGTTTAGAAGGTTAAGTAACTTTGAGATGGTCACAGTCACAGCAACTGCACCCAGATCCGTCCCTTCTGTTTCAGAACTTGGGCTCTTACACATCACCAAAGAAGGTTCTAATGACAACTGAAGACCAACAAAGGAAAATCAGAGAGAATCTACCACCATGTGTCTTGTAATAGTTCTGACCACAAGGTCAGCCACCTATCTCTTTAACTAGGAAGATAATTGCATCAGGTATTCTCTGGCCCCTGACCATACTGTATGCTGTAAGTCCAGGACCCAGGACAAAGGCCACCTCCTGCAGGGTTGTGTCCCTTCTTCTAGGCAAAATGAAGCAACTTCTGAAACTACCTGGAGTTAGCTTTGTAACCAAGGATACTAGAATACTGTAGTATACAAGGTAACCCAACCATCATAGGTTTTCCAGATAATTGAGGAATCTGAGTCTATGCAGCCCTCCTTTTGTGAGGGGAAGTGTGGTAAAGAGGCAAATCTCCACCTGCTGCTTGTTCTCTAACACTCTCATCCATTTGCGACACCTAAAAAATTCACAATTCCTTGCCTGTGAAATGACAGAATTCACTGTTTTAAATGTGCTCTGCAGTGTTGTCAAAGTCTCTTCAGTTGTTATGGGAGAGGAGGTGGGAGACGGCTTAGGGGAAGAAAGGAGAAAGAGAGGAGAGGGGTAATGGGAGGGATCCCACCACCCCAGCAGTTCCACAATCATCTGTTTTGTACACTGAGTTTTTTGCATAAGAGTGTATTTGAAGAACAGTTTTCATTTCTAAAACTATGACTCTATGACCTTGCCAAAATAAATAGAAAACACTGTACTGCAAAGATGCCTATGTTGCTTGATTTTTAAAAACCAAATACACATAAATTGTGAAAGGCTATTAGTTAGAAAATGATCCTTTTTGTATTTATATAGCAATGAAATAAATTATAGAACATGTCTCATCTCCATTATTTAAAACAGAACATAAATCATGGTTTTTGACACCAAGAGAGAACCCTCCAGAAGACCTAGCACCCCTAGACTAGCTTTCCTCTCAGAACTTTCTGTCCCTATTATCACTGTTGCACCAGGGTAAACATTCTATGTACCCTGAAAGTTCTGGCCCAAATCACATGATCATCTCAATAGCTACAGAAAAAGCATCTAACGGAATTCAACAGGATGTTTTAAATTTCACCATAAAAACTGTCAAATTAAGTATAACTTACCCCAACAAAATAAGGGTCATATATGAAAAGCCCATAGCTAACATCATACTCAATGGAGAAAAACTGAAAGCTTTTCCTCTAAGATCTGGAACACATAAGAATGCCCCACACTCACTACTTCTATTTAATATGGTACTAGATGTCTCAGCCAGACCAATGAGGCAAGAAAAAGATATAAAAGGTATCCAATGTACAACTATCTGTTTGCAGATAACATAATCTTATACATAAAAAACCCTAAAGATCCCACCAAAAAACTGTTAGAATAAATGAATTCAAAAAAAAAAAAGCATTGTATTTCTGTACACCTATAAAAACAATCCAAAAAGGAAACTAAGAGAACAACTCATTTACAGTAGCACCAAATAGAATAAAATGCTTAGCGATAAACCTAACCTAGGAGGTAACGGACTTGTACACAAAACTATAAAACTTTGCTTATAAATGTAAAGATTTTGTGTATTCATGGATAGGAAGAATTAATATTTCTAAAATGTCTATACTACCCAAAGCAATTTACAGGTTCAATATAATCCTGATCAAATTCCCAAAGATAATTTTTTACAGGAATAGAAAAAAACAATCCTAAAATGTGCATGGAACCACAAAAGGCCCCAAATAGTCAAAAGAATTTTAAGCAAGAAAAACAAAGAACAAAGCTGGAAATATCACACTTCGTGATCTCAAAATATATTACAAAGTTACAGTAATCAAAACATTGTGGTACTGGCATAAAGATAAACATACAGATCAATAGAACGGAATAGACAACCCAGAAATAAACCCATGTACATATAGCCAATTGATCTTCAAGAAAGGTGCCAAGAACACACAATGGGGCAAGGATAGTCTCTTCAATAAAGGGTGATGGGAAAGCTGGATATCCATATCCAAAAGAATGGAATTGAACCATGTCTTATATCATACACAAAAATTTATTCAAAATGGATTAAGGATTTGAACATAAGATTTGAAACTATACAATTCTTAGAAGAAAACATAGTGGGGAAGTTTCTCAATATTAGATTTGGCAGTGATTCCTTGGATATAACACCAAAAGCACAGGTAAGAAAAGCAAAAATAGATATGGTTTTATACAGCAAAGAAAAGAATCAACAAAGTGAAAAGGCAACCTATGGAATGGGGGAAATATTTGCAAACCTTATATCTGAAAAAAGATTAATATATATTACATATAAAGAACTCCAAAAACTCAAAAACAATAAAAACAAATAACCCAATTTTAAAATGAGCATTGAACAGACATATCTCCAAAGAAGACACCCAAATAGCCAAGAGGTTTATGAAGAAATGCTCAACATCACTAATCATCAGGGAAATGCAAATCAAAACCACAATGAGATATCACCTCACACCTGTGAGAATGGCTATTATTTAAAAGACAAAAGATAACAAGTGCTAGTGAGGTCAGGGAGAAGTTGGAACCCTTGCACACTACTGGTGGGAATGTAAACTGCAACTGCTATAGAAAGCAAGATAGAGATTTCTCAAAAAGTTAAAAACTAACTGCCATATGACCCAGTGATCCCACTTGTGGGTATATATCCAAAAGAAGTGAAATCAGGATCTCGAGGAGATACCTGCATGTTCATGTTTATCACAACATTATTCACAACAGCCAGGATATGGAAACAACACAAATGTCTATCAACAGATGAATGGATAAAGAAAAATGTGGTACTGTAGGAAGATGTTAAATGTTCCCAACACAAAGAAATTACAAATGTTTCAAATGCTGAATATGCTAATTACCCTGATCTGATCACAACACATTATATGTATTGAAATCTCACTACGTATCCCATAAGTACATATAATTATTCTATGTCAATTAAGAGAATAAACATTTTAAAAAGAAGATGTGGTATATATATACAACAAAGTATTACTCAGCCTTAAGAAAGAAGAAAATTCAACCATGTGAAACAACATGGATAGATGTGAAAGACGTATGTTAAGTGAAATAAGTCAGTCACAGAAGGGCAAATATTACATGATTACCAGGGAACGGGGGTGGATAGGGGCAGCTGTTGTTCTCTAGATATGAAGCTACATACGAAATGAAATGAGTAAGTTCCATACATAGTACAACATAGTGTACAACATAGTGTCTATAGTTAACGATAAGACATTGTGTACTTAAAAATTTAAGAAGGTATATCTGGGCCAGGCACAGTGGCTCACGCCTATAATACCAATGCTTTAGAAGGCCATGGTGGGTGGATCACATGAGGCAAGGAGTTCGAGACCAGCCTAGGCAACCTAGCAAGACCCCATCTCTATAAAATAAAAATATTAGCCAATTGTGGTGGTGTACACCTGTAGTTACCTGGGAAGCTGAGGCAGGAGGACCTCTCGACCCCAGGAG
The DNA here is from genome assembly GCF_000951045.1 of Mandrillus leucophaeus. Taxonomy (NCBI): domain Eukaryota; kingdom Metazoa; phylum Chordata; class Mammalia; order Primates; family Cercopithecidae; genus Mandrillus; species Mandrillus leucophaeus. The sequence continues at coordinate 2,623,943 of NW_012103987.1, forward strand.
TTTCAGACTGCAGTGAGCCATGATCATGCCACCGCATTCCAATCTGGGTGACAGTGAGATGCTGTCTCAAAAAATAAATAAATTTTAAAAAGAGGGGGTATCTCACATTAAGTGTTCTTACCTCCATCACCCTCCTCCCCCCACACACACAGGATACAGGAAACTTTTGGAGGTGATGGATATGTTTATTATCTCAACTGTGGTGGTGGTAATAAAAGTGTATACATATGTCCAAACTCATCAAATTGTATAAATTAATTATGTGAAGGTTTTTGCATACAAATTATACCTCACTAAGGCTAGGGAAAAAAACAAAAGCAAGAAAGCTATGGCCCAAGCATAAACAAAAACCTTTCCAATGCCTTCTGAAAGGCTTTTTAAGTTCCACAGAAAATCAAAAGAGAAAAAAAGCAAAGAAGTATAACTGTTCATGTTAACACATGTTTCTGATCGTCCCAGAGCTGTTTTACTCCCAGAACCCTAGCCCCATTGGCATCCTGCCTGAGCTATGTCCACTACAGCACCAACCTCAGCGGTATCTGCCTTGCCTCTTCCTTTCCCTCCGGCATCACTTCCCATGTTAGAGAGAGTGGGACCTGCAGACACTGTGCCAGCAAAAGACAAGCAGGAGATGGGAACCACACCAATCACCTAACACTTTCACTCGGCCCCAGCTTCTGATCCATGAGGTACCCACTGAGAAGAGAGGTAATGAATGTGCTGAGGAAGCTCACCCAGCAGGTGAGACCTAACTTCTTTAAACACAATGGCCAGTTCATCCTCATTATAGATCCAACAGTAAATCTCTTAGATAATGTCATAACTGTGACCTCCACATAGGGATCATATACTGAGGTCTCTTGTGAAAAGCCAGCAACCTCTGAAGCCCCTCATCAGGCACACTCATCTCAGAGTCACCCTTGTCCCCACTTTCCTCCCAGCAGCCACCACAGCTGCCACTGGAGGAGCATGCCCCTTTTGGCAGAATAGCCAAATTCCATAAATGCCACCCTTTCTTCTCATCCCCCTCCAAAAGCAGGGGGAGTCCCATAATAGATAGAATATTTCATTCACGCTCTGTCTGAAGAACAATTTTTCCCATAGAAAAGCTGGGTACGTGAATTCTCAACTAGATGAGGGGCCTATTCATGACAATGTCAAATGACTAATGACAAGACTGTTGTCTGTCTCATAATAGCTCACAAATGTTTTGAATCAGAAAATCATCTATGTCATAAGTGCAACCCTTCATTGCCTGAAAGCACTTTTGATGTCACCCACTGCACCACAATGTATATACATAAGCTTCTGCCAACAGAAGTGTGTTAAAGAATCCAAATTATAATTGCCACATACAAAGTGCCAACACCGCGGTGGCAAAAGAAAAGAATGTTAAACAATGGTTGTCCTATGGGCAAATAATCTAAATCTACTTGCAAACTGTAAGTATTTGGTTCTTCCTTGGCTCTTTTATCCTGTTATCTATAAATACTGCATAGAGCTGGTACTTAAAGCCCTGGGAGTGAACTAGTTCTAGGCAAGATCAGAAACTAGTAGCTTCTACAAAGAATAGTGATAGTTTTCTTTATCATAAAAAAAGGTTTAGTTTCTTTGGCTGGTCCTTAGAATTCAGAGGAGTCTTTTGGAAGACTCAGGCGGCTTCCGTTAAGCTAGGGGTAACTTGCTTGGGCTGGAGCTTTAAAAGTGCACTTGTGGTAGAGGCAGCAACCATGATGATCAACGGGGATGACACAGCTCAGGAAAACCCAAGCTGGGTGATAATCAGTTAATTTGTCATCTTCTGCATGGCTCCCTCTTAGCAATAAAAACCCTTGTCTATGTCTTCTAAGTAATGGACAGAGCTCCTACAGTTCATTTCAATACCATATACATTAGGAACAAGAAGACAGATTTTGAGAGCATGCAGAAGACATAAAACAAGTACAGAGAAAGGGAGGAGTAGCTAATTAAACAAACAAAAAAGGGTCCCTTTCCTAATGTGCAAGAATTCATAATTTATTTATATTTAGTCCTTTTAAGAAACCCAACAAACAACCAGGCATCTCTGCAGTGCTGTCCTTCCTCTTAATTTTAGTGCAACCTCAAAATAATACAAATAATTACCCCTGGATTGTTTGCGGCTTTAATAACGAGAGAAAGGAACTTTCTATATTTAGGAAACCTCTGAATTTGATTTCCTCAAAGGTTCATAGAGTAATAACAGGCCGATGCTTTTAAGTGGAAAGCAATTTCTCTGTTTTGCACACAGCCCTGCACATCCAAGGGGAAGTATCTTGGGCACGCTTCCATAGCAATCAGCATGAAAGCAGAGAAGCTTTCCTTTCCTTTCCCAGTGGTGAAGTTACAGCTATTAAAGGGCTGCTACTGCACAGAGCTGCGAAGCTTGTGAAGGGGACTTCTGTTATCTAATCAGTGCCAAGGCCAGAAATGACCATCTTGGTTACTACACAATAACTAAGGCACTCATCTGAGGGGCTGTGCTCCAGTAAGCTAGAAGGAAGGATTGGTATTTGACAGAGGATATATCCAACATTCAGAAAAGGCAAGAAGCAACTGAGCTTATCACCTCAAGAAGCAGATCATGAAATAATCCAAGGTCAGTTAGCCTATAGTAAAAGAACCACTCTGCTCTCCTAAAACTGATTAATTTTTGCAGAGACCTGCTATCAGAAAGGCTAACAGTAGCTTTTTACCTATTCTCTGATGGTCTGAGCCTGAATGCTTCATTGAAGCATTTATAAGGGATCAAAATACAGCCCCGCTCCCTTTGCTGTATTTATGTTCAGTCTCTTTAGCCTGCAGGAATGCCCTTTGTGGGTGGTCAAGGACAAATGGCATTAAAACTTATTAATTCAGCTTTTCATGTAAGAAGACTTAATGTGTCAGCTGCATTTTAATCTAAGGATTATATGCTTACCCTTGGAAAATTCCTTTCAGGAACATCAATAAGGATTTTTTTTTCTATAATTCTTATTTTTTATCACAAGGCCCAATTATCATTTATAAATTTATTGGTATTTTAACACCTGAAATAAAAGCTCTTAGCTGAGAAAAAGAAGCAGCTGCTGCACAGTTAACAAGAAAGTCAAGATCTCTGCTGAGATCATCTAAATATATACCATGTTTTAAAAAATAAAAGAACACCAAGCTAATGCTCACCACCGCAGGTATGTGTCTGAGCAAATGCCAGCGCTACACATTCTGACCTGGATTTTTTTTTATGACTTCTATAGTGACTTCCAGTTAAAGACAGTGGATGAACACACATATTCAGCTCCTCTCCCTCCTAAAACCCCAATACCACAAAATCATTTCTTTTTAAATGCATAAATCTACAAGGACAAAAACAATAGGAGCAAAGATTAAAATGTTAAGCTTTTTAAAGCTGGAAATCTGATAGATGATAACAACTAACTTAGGCCCAAAGAAGCCAAATCTTCCAGTTTGTAAAGCCACATTCTTAATCATGAATGGACATTCAAAGATCATAAAGAAAATATCTAACATGAAGGACAGAAACAGAGGAAAAAAGCAACTTGAAGGAAATAAAAAATACGCAAAAAAGCTTAAAAAATAATCATTAACCTCCTCAGAGAACTAAAGAAAATACTTTCATGAAATAGTAGGATTCTGTAAAATAAAAGCAGAGAATTTAAAAACTGTCAAAAATTTTTTAAAAAAATTATAACAAACATGAAAAATTGAATAGAAGGATTACAAGGTAAACGTAGGAAATATCCTAAGAATACAGCTGAAAAGCAGATGTGAAAAGCGGAAGAAAAGGTAAGGCTGTCATAAGACAGTAAGTCAACGTCTAATAGAATTACAGAAAGAAAGAACAGAGAAAACAGAGGGGGGAATTCGACAATGATACATTTCAAGAAAATTTCTAAAAATGAACAATTCAAGTTTCCAAGAAATGAAAATAGACCCCACCAAGGAATATTATGAAATTTCAGAACACTGAAAATAAAGAGAAGAACTAAAAACTTGAGAGAAAAAAAGGAAGAAAAATGAAGTCACCTACAAAGGACTGGGAGACAGTCTTAGCCTTCTCAAAATCAATACTAGATACTAAAAGATAATGAGCAATGTCTTCACTATTCTGAAGCTCAGTGATTAAAAACCTACAATTCTATCCCCAGCCACGCTATAAATTAAACGTGAATGTGACAGTCTCAGATATATAACAACTCAAAAGTCTTACCTCCCATATGAAATTTTCTAGGACACTTCCAGAAAATGTGCTCCATCCAAATACAGCAGTAAACCAAGAAAGAAGAGAATATGGGATGAGGGAAATTGGGAATCCAATACATAGGTAAGAGACAAGAAATTCCCAGGAAAGTATTAAAGAGAGGATCCCAAGATGTGGTGCACAGCAGGCCTAGAGAGCAAGTGGTCTGGACTAGAGCAAAGCGTGAGACTCCAGGTAAGATTTCTCCAAGATGTAATTGATAAGATAGCTGATATGGCTTAAAATATTAAGAGGAAATTCACATGGAAGGCTGTTTGTGGTTAAAGTAGTGGGGAGTGCATAGAAAAACTTTAAAAGACACAATTACTAAATCCAAGGAAAACACAATTTGTGTGTGTAGAGAAAATTTAAAGTAATCGAACTATACTACATTACCCAGCACATCTGTGAATCCTGTTTACACACTGTAAACACCAGATAAGAAATGGGGGAGGAGGAAGAGAAACAAGCATAACAGGAACTTAAGTATTTCGCAAGAGGCCTTGTGGAACTATGGAATCCTTTAAAACAACAAAGGTGTATGACTGCAATAAAAACAAAACCTACAATTTAAAAAGAGTCGACGTTTACAATCTATACCTAACATTTCTTTATTACACCACCTGACAACTTACAAATTACTTTCACAAGTGTCTAATGATTTAACATTTACCACAGCTCTGCAAGTTAGGGTCCCTGCCACCCGCCCCCCTACCACCCAACCCTCACTTATAGAGACAAGGGAATCACCTCAGGGAAATTAAGTAACCTGATCGAAGTGACAGAACAACAAGGTGGCAGACACAGGACTAGAAAGAGCAGGGCATGCACAGGAGTGCAGGATTTACAATATGGTTGATATTAATGATGTGAGTGGGCAACTACAGAGAGATGAGCCAAATTGAGTTTTGGAGTTCAGTGGCTCTCACACTTGAACATGCCTAAGAATCACTTAGAGTTCCACCTAGACGAAGTATGTGAAGTAGTCAAGTTCATGAAAACAAAAAGCAGAATGGTTCCTACCAGGGGTTACAGGAGGGAGAAAGGGGAGTTGTTTAACGGGTTTTAATGGGTATGAAGTTTCAGATTTGCAAGGTGAAAAAGTTCTGGAGATCTGCTGCACAACAATATGAACGTGCTTAGCGCTAGTGAATCATACACTTAAAAACAGTTAAGATGGCAAATTTTATGTTGTTCGTTTTTACTACAATATTTTTTTAAAAAAAGAATCACCTGCAAGACTTGTGAAAACACTGATCACTACACCCTACCCCCAGAGTTTCAATTCAGTAGGCCTGGGTGGGACCTGAGAATTTCTTCTTCTAACAAGTTACCTGATATTGCCATCCCAGGAACCAAATTTTAAGAGCTGTTGCTCTAGTTCAAAAATATTCTCAGTACTGAATGCACAGCAACCTCCTCTGAGACCCCAGACCAAGTAAACAAGAATGTAAGGGGCAGGGAGTTATGGAACTGCACATTCAGTGCTTTGAAAATCCCTCAGGGTGATTCTAACGTGCAGCCAGTGGTAGAGACCCTGGACTGGACCCTGGTCACACCAGTCGGCAGTACAGTGTCTGTGATGCTAAGAGCAGACCTGTGCCACTCAGCCATATCCTGAGACCACAGGTTATACCTCAATTTCCTCACCTATAGAATAATGATCACAGAGTTCTGGAGAATATGAAATAGGATAACCAACAAAAGAACTCAGAGTGGTGCCTATCACATAATGAATAATAATGTTGTTGCTTTTGTTGCTGACATTACAGGAAATAAGGTTGACCTTGTTTTCTCAGAGATAACATGGGGTCAGGTTAAGGGCAATGAAGGAACTATTAATATTCAATCCCTGACTATGCAGCAAGGCAAAAGACTCCCAAGGAGCTAAGAACAAAATAAGTGGGATTACATCTAAGAATCTATTATAATTCCCACAAATATTTGGCAAACCTAGGATCATTTCTCTAGAATAAGTAGCTAATCCCTTTATTCTCTGAATAGGTGTTGCTCTTCGGAATATAAACATCATTGTAAAGCCAGGTGTGGGAATCAATACTCAGACACCACATTCTCCATCTAAAGAAACAACAAAAACAATGCGATGTGTCCAGACAGAGGTAATGCAGGACTCACAGGTGAAGTTCTTAAAGATATCTACATAGTAAACAATTTCTTGTCAAAATAAATTGAAAAAAAGACAAAGCCATGATCCATTTATGAAATATCTGAGACTCCCACATCCCAGGCACAGTGGCCATCCGCAAGGAAACAGCCTGTCCTGCAGTGAAGAAGAGGCTCTGGCCCTCCAGCAAATTTTGTGAATGCTGAATGGCAACTACCACTTTTCTTCAAAAGCACAGCAGAGAGCACCAAAATTGTGTTTTCTGCTAAGTTTTTCCTTGCTTTCATAGCTGCATAGCTTGGGAGCGTATCAGAGATTACTCACAAATACTTTAAGCTTCCAGTGTCCTGAGTCCACAGTAAGTAATACTTACTTAACGAAGAAATCACTGTTGTCCTCAGAGAGCAACAAGACCCTCCCTAGATGTCTGGGCCATACCAACATCTGAGTCTCGAGAAAAAAAATCTCCTTCATTAAGTCATTTGAATAATTTCCCCACAAAACACTCTCAACAACTGTAGGAAAATATTCCTAATGAGGAAAATGGCATCTATTTGTAGACAGAACTTGCTGGCGGTTGTGAGAGCAGCACTCTGCAGTGGTTCAAACCTCTCAGAGTGAGTAATTCTGTCCTCACACCATACTGACGGGTTCAAGTCACCTCCCGACCACAAAAAGCTTTGTCTCCTCTGAAACTCAGAATACTGGATCTGATTAAACCATCAGCAAACATTTCCCAAGCAAGTGCCCACCCTGGATATGGTTGATTTTCCCAAGCATGTGCCCGGCAGGATGGAACAATTTCTTCTTAGGAATGTTCCCTTAAATGTTCCTGGGGGCACCCTTCATGCGGGAAGCTAAGGCCAACGTTCAAGTGGAATACACAGAAACACTGCCTTTCTTGTACACACAGGCCTGCTTTCTAGTGCTTTTTCCCTCTCTGCTTCCTTCATTTATTACTAACCTAAATGCCCCACAATCATAACACAGAGGCAAGTGCGGGGACAGGGAAGAAGTCAGGTCCAAACCAGTGTTGACTCTTACAGGACGTGTGAGTCTGAACTTCCTCGTCTGTCAAATGAAGAGGACACTTGTTCCCCTGCCAGCAGAACAGCTTTAAAGTTTAACAGTAATAACAAGGGATAGAGAGGCTAGCGTGCATGAGGCACTATTCTAAGTGCCCTGCAAATGCCCATTAATTTGATCCTTCTCAGAACTCTTTTAGGTAAATACCTTTATCCCCATTGCGCACCTGAGAAAATTGAGATACAAAGAGGTTAAGTAATTGGTCAAAAGCTCATGCAAGCTAATAACTGAATCTAGTCTAGCCCCAGAATCCATGTTTTTATCACTTCTTTATGCTGCCTCCCCAATACCTCCAAAGGTCAAACAAGAATACACCTGAAAATGCTTTTCAAACCTTAAAAGATACATTAATAATAATCATAATAATCAGTATACCTCCCAGCACCCCCAATCCTCTTGGTAACTGCCATGATTCACCTCCGCAGGGAACCATTCCCACCTATCATCAATTTATGCTTCATCTTCTGCAGAAGATGTGCTGACCTCAGGCCCTGGAGTGAAGCACATGATCTGGCTATCCAATCGGAACAGGCCAATATCCCTGGCCACAGCCACTGGTCCAGCACGAGGCGCATGACTCATCATGACCAGGAAGGTTGTTTGTAATTAAGCAAACCTGAAGCTGCTAGAAGTCTCCATTCAGAGCCCAAAAACATGTAGCCAAGATGAATCCTCATGACATCATTTTGATCCTTAGTCTAGCCCCTCCTGAAGGCAGATCCAATCCTTAGATTTGCAATTACTTAAGCCCATAGATTTTTTCACTTGAGACAGTTTGAATTGGGTTTTCTGTCACTTGCAACCAAGGCACTCTGTTCTATCAAGCTATATTTACCTATACCTTCAATACTTTCTCCTCTCTAAAAATAAAATTTGAGGACTATTAAAGTAAATTTTAATTGGTTAGCCTTGACAAAGCAACATTCTGAGGCTGGACTTCCTGACAAGATAACTCCACATTATTTAGAACAGACTTCATTTTCCCCAATGCCACAGAACAAGGGATTTGGCCTATCACAACATTTGTTTCAGAAAATTTCATTTTTAATAAAAGGAACTAAGCCTACAGTTTCCAGCTTTGTAAGAAAACAACTGTGATATTTATTTTCTCAGCCTTCTCAATTCTTGTTTTTCCTCTAAACAACTATCCATATAGAATTACTAAAAAGAATAGGATTGAATTCTTTAAAACATTTTAAACACCAAAAGTAGAAGACATGAATGGCTATAAATCATTTCGTCCTCCTAAAGAAGATTGGCCGGGAGCAGTGGCTCACATCTGTATTCCCAGCTACTCGGCAGGCTGAAGCAGGAGAATCACTTGAACCCGGGAGGCAGAGGTTGTAGTGAGTGGAGATTGTGCCACTGCACTCCAGCCTGGGCGACAGTGGGAGACTCCGTCTCAAAAAAAAAAAAAAAAAAAAGAAGAAGAAGAAGATCAACTACACCTTAACTTTATTAATTTTGACAACAAAACAAACCAGTTTAGAGTTTTCATCACATTCATTAAGCTATTCATTGTACCAGTTCACATTCCTTCCCTGTGGTTTATTCAGAAGCCTAAGATTTCAGAGGAAAGCACTGCGGGTCACCCAGATTACTGCCTCAAAAGGTGACAAACAGCATCCCATTTGATGTCTGATGGCTCCCAAATCTATGTGTAAGTATGACCAGGGCTTCCTGCATTACACATCTTTGAATTACCGCACATAGCTAAATAACTGCGACTACAACATCCAAACAAATTCCTACTTCCTGAAAGACCTCTCAGGCTGGAAGAAGGCAATGATGCAGCCATCGTGGCTGAAGATGGCTCACTGATATTGTTTCACTTGCTTCCTTTACATTGGTCTGAGGACAGTCTAGGGGTGGTGAATGGGCAGTCACTCACAGCCCCACTGTTCACCCATAATATATATACAAGCACATATGAAAATGCTACACAGGTTTAAAAGATGTTAAAAACAAGTTTCAAATTCCTTATTGTAAAAAAATACTTCTGTATTTTATATGTTCATTACAACGCACCTATATCCTCCTATCAAGAAGAAACAAACTTTAATGACTTTGATAAGCAAATAGATAAGCACACTAACAGAGCTAGATTAATCTGTTATGCTGCACTCCAAACTTTATTATCCAAACTCTATTAACTTGGTTGGCTGTTGTTTCTATTGATATTTATTATTAAAGTAGCACAAGACTGGCTGGCTGCTTGGCTTGCTTTAGTCAGCACTTCAAAACTTATCAGCCCTTCTCCAGACATGGCTACCTTCAAACAGTCTGGGATTACCACATGTAAACAATTAGGACATTTAAAACTACAGTAATTGTGCAAACATCACATTTCATACTCCTCATTACTGAAGCAAAAAATCAAATTATGTAGAGTGTTTATCAAGTTTATAAAATTAATAAAGATAGCTGACATAATAGTTTCAAGTTGAGGATTTTTAGTTCATTTCCGTATTATACTTTTTATTCTAAAAACTGCAATGCTGAGAATAAGCCCCATGTGGTTGGTGCACACGGAAATGCACTACCTGCATCACTAGAAGAGTTGACGGGGGATGCCCCCACACCACGATGTCATATTTTTGATTTATAGAAAGCACAATCATAGAATGGAATTTCAAATTCATAGGAGACTCTTTTACTATACTTGATCTTAGCCAAAAGGCCAAGAAGTGATAGAAGAGCCTCTCTTAAACTCCTCAAGACCAAGAACCATATCTGATTATCACTATTTTATGCCTGAAATACAATAGGCACTCTGTAAATATGCGTTGGATGAATACATGAATGAGAACATTAACACTAAATTTAATGGGCTCAGATTATTACATGACTACAGAGGTTATGATTACTATGTCCTTGCTTTTATGAAGTAAAGCAGGAGCTGGCAAACTTTTTTATAAAGGGCTAGATGGTAAGTATTTTAGGCTTTGTAAGCCATATGGTCACTGTTGCAACTAATCAAACCTGGTCTCTTTTGCAACTATTCAACTCTGCAGTTTTAGCAAAATATGTAAACAAATGAGCATGATTTTTTGAATAAAACTTTATTTATAAAAACAGAATTTGCCCATAAAAACACCCAAATCCTCTGAGGAGCATTTTCTTATTATATAATGAAGACTCTACTCTCTAAAGGTTGGAAAGTGGTGGACTTGCTAAATCAAGCTGGACAGAGTTTGTTGGGTTGATATTTGGGCAGAGAATATATATTTGCTCTCCACCATGCCCATCACTCCTTATAAGCAACCCCATTCATTTCAGTCACATTACCAGCCTGGTCTATGTAAGCCTCTGAATTTACATCCCTGAACTCTACAGTACAACTGGCTTCCAGGGATGTGGCCCACAGCCATACCTGTGAATTGATAACTATACTACAGGCTCCTCAAGGGCAAGCCCAAAACATTCAACTCTTTGCCCCTCACCTAACACTTAATATCAACACCTAATAAACTTTAAATATTCATCGATTGCCTGTTGTTTGATATGTTCTGCACAGTCTCCTTGGAGGGGCTGTAGGGAGAGTAATAATAGCAGAGAAGAGGACGTAGAAAACATGTGCCGGTAGGGAACGATGTGAGAAGGGACATGGTGAGTCACAGGAAGAGCAGCAGGAATCAGCCCAGGACTGATGAAACCACACCCAATTCTCCCAAGTGTGTCTCAATCTTCTCGCTGCTGTCTGGATTCCTCCCTCATATCACAGCAGAAGCTGGGCACAAGCTGGTACTACCTCCACTATAACCACGATGAGGAGAAAACCTTGTTTAATTCCCATTTCCTCTGGAGGGTGCCCTGGATGGGTAAACCCAAACAATTACCCACATCTAGTAAAATAAATAAATAGTTATGTTCTCCCACAATGGAGTGCTCTATAGCAATGAAAATGAGTAATACAACTAAACTATATGCAATAATATGCAGGAATCTAATATGCTGTTGAATGAGAGAAGCCAGACACAAACGAGTACAATCTGCGTTATATATTACACATACACACACACAAAGAAAAGACATACGCAAAACTAATTTATGCTCCTAGAAGTCAAGAGAGTAGTCATCCACGGAGCAAGGGTACAGTTGACTCTTGAACAACACTGGTTTGAACTGTAAGGGGCCACTTAAAGGCAGATTTTTTTCAATAAACACATTGGAAAATTTTTTGGAGATTTGCAACAATTTGAAAAAACTCACAGATAAACCACATAGCCTAGAAATAGAAAAAAAAAAAAAAAGGAAATGTGAGGCATGCTGTGAATGCATAAAATATATGTCATTGGTCGGGTACGGTGGCTCACACCTGTAATTCTAGCACTTTGGGAGGCCAAGGCGGGTGGATCACCAGGTCAGGGGTTCGAGACCAGCCTGGCCAATATGGTGAAACCCCATCTCTACTAAAAATACAAAAATTAGCCCAGCGTGGTGGCACGCGCCTGTAATCCCAGCTACTCGGGAGGAAGAATCACTTGAACCCGGGAAGTAGAGGTTGCAGTGAGCCGAGATCATGCCACTGCACTCCAGCCTGGGCAACAGAGCAAGACTCTGTCTCAAAAGATGTGTGTGTGTGTGTGTGTGTGTGTGTGTGTGTGTCGTTATGTAGTAAGTCAGTAAGGCTTCCAGTCAACAGTAGGCTATTAGTAGTTACATTTTCAGGGAGACAAAATTATACTTGGATTTTCAACTGCACCCCTCATCCCCAAACTATTTAAGAGTCAACTGAAGTGTCTAAAAGGAAGCATGAGATTGTGTTAGTCATGCTCTATTTCTTAATCTGGGTGCTGGTTACATGGATGTGTTCAATCTGTGGAGTTATATTGAGCTATACACTTATAATATGTCTATTTTCTGTATGTATCTTCTACTTCAGTAGAAAGTTTTTTTAAATCACCATATCTCAGTGGTCTAGGACTAGACAGGGCCCCATATGTCTTCCCTTCATTCATCCTTCAAAGTCCCCTTTGCCTCACGTGGAGTCCCACTCACTCCTCCTTGTCTTTTCAAAGTATAACCGTACAGAGGCCAAAGAATAAAAAAGCAAACTCAATCATTCTGAGCTACCCATGATTCCAGACACAACTCCTTCTGAATCCCAGTATCTTTTGAAGAACCTTTACTGCTATCACTGACCTTTTGTTCTAAATCAGAAATGAGAGTATAAGAAGCCACTGCTGCCCTCAATGGCTCACTTAAATAGACTTCCTTTAAAATATACTCTAAATAGGCAACCTTATATACACAAATGTCTGTAAAGCACTGCTTAGATACACAGGGACCACCTGAGGAAGATACTATAAATAAATAGTAACTGAGATTGGAAAGGAGAACAGTCGACAGCCATCTTGCAAAAACCACAGATAACTGATGGTGTAATTGGCTATAACGCGTAACGATCTATAACTGTAATCATAGCTGAACATATCTTTGAGATTTTAAGTAAAGTTTCAATGTAGGTAGTCAAATTATGAGGCTGGGAATCATTTTTAATCTCTGTAATGCTGATTTTAATATATTAACCTATATAACCTCAACTTCACAGTACCACTCATATTCTTTCCACATTGTCCTACAAGTTTAAGTTTAAAACATCAACTAAGACCTTTGATCACATTAGAGCACAGAGACTGGTCTACTATTTTTTGTTGTTTTTTTTTTTTTTAAGACAGGGTCCCACTCTGTCACCCAGACTGGACTGCAGAGGCACAATCTCGGCTCACCATAACCTCCACCTCCCAGGCTCAAGTGATTCTCCTGCCTCAGCCTCCCAAGTAGCTGGGATTACTGGCACATGCCACTACCGCTCAGCTAATTTTTGTATTTTTAGTAGAGACAGGGTTTCACTATGTTGGCCAGGCTGGTCTTGAACTCCTGACTTCAAATGATACACCCACCTCGGCCTCCCAAAGTGCTGGGATTACAGGCATGAGCCACCAGGCCCAGCCCTGGTCTACTTGTGAATCCTGATCAGGGAGAAGGTGAGGCTGGTGATCAGAGCCACTGACCTAAACTTGAAACATCAGCCATAGCAGGGACGGGTAGATTACATAATCACACACAGAGGGAGAGAGACAGAGAGTGGGACTCACTGTCACCCAGCCTGGAGTACAGTGGCATAATCATAGCTAACTACACTCTCCAACTCCTGGGCTCAAGTGATCCTCCCACCTCAACCTCCCAAGTAGCTAGGACTATAGGTATGTGCCACCATGACTGGCTAAATTTTTAATTTTTTGTAGACAGGTTCTTGCTATTAAAAATGGTTTTGGATTTTGTTTTTTGAGACAGGGTCTTGTCTGTCACCCAGGCTGGAGTGCGGTGGCTCCATCACAGCTCACTGCAGCCTCGACTTTGTGGGCTCAAGCGATCCTCCCACCTCAGCCTGCTGAATAGCTGGGACCACAGGTGTGCCCCACCACGCCCAGCTAATTTTTTTTTTGTATCTTTCCTAGAGACGGGTCTCACCTTGTTGCCTAGGCTGATTTTGAACTCCTCGGCCCAAGCCATCCATTCCCCTCAACCTCCCAAAGTGCCCGGATTACAGGCGTGAGCCACCACACCTGTCCTAAAAATGTTTTTAATCTGACTTTATTTGTATCAACAATGAAGGGAGCATAACCCAGTTACACACTTCAGTACAAAACTATAAATTTAATTAAATAGTTCTGTGTCACATAGTTCTAAGATGTCTTTCAGGGGAGAATATCCTTATTTGTAAGAGCTGCATCCCAAGAATTTAGGAAAAAATATCATGATGTCTGCAACTTCCAGGTGTTTCAGCTTAAAAATGTACAAACCTATACACACACCAAAAAATGTGACAAAATGCTAATAACTGTTAAAGCTAAGGTGTAGACACGCAGGAACTCACTGTACGTTCTCTTACCTCTCTTCAGTATGGTTGAAAATGTTTTATGATAAAAAGCTGCATAGAAATATTTACTTACCTTTCAAGTGATGGCTGTCTTCTTTCTCCTGATCAAAAATGAATGACTAAATATACCCACAAGCCCATTCAGGGATCGTACACGCTGTCTTCATGCTGCAGGAATAAGCAAAGCAACAGACATGTTATCACCAAGAACTTTTACTGTTAATACTATTTCGGTTGAGAACATGTTCTTAATATATGATAACCCTCTAAATTAAAATACTGCCACAATTTTTTAATAGGGGAAAAAGGAAAAAAAGAAAAAATAATCCCATCACATACTGAATGTGGGGAACAACTATCAGCCCCACCCACTCTAGGAAATTTTGGAATAAAGGAATTCCTCTGTAAGTTTCTTTTTTTTTTCCCTCCAACTTTATCAAAGTATGATTGACAAAAATTACATATATTTAAGTGTACAAGGTGATGGTTTTATATATGTATACATTGTGAAATGATTGCCACAAACTACTTAACGTATCTATCACCTCATACAATTCCCTTTTCTTTGAGGAGGTTTCTGGTAAAAACCAGAAAACTTGCTACATAAATTCTAAAAGAGCCGTACAGTGTAGTTACCATTTGTGTGTGTGTGTGGTGAGAACACATAAGGTCTACTGTCATAGCAAATTCAAATATACATTATTATTCCCGATAGTCACCATGCATTAGGTCTTCATCTTATAGCTGAAGGTTTGCCTCAGTTCCTGTCGAATCACAGCAATTTCAGGGCAGTGATGTGGCCCAAACATCCACTCTAACAAAAACTGGAGCTTCAATGACTTGAGCTTTACTTTGACCTTGGATTTCTAAGACCACACTTAGAAGGCATCCATGTACCCGCCTAGAACCACACAGGAATTGCTGAACCTCTTCAAATCCTTTCCAGCAAAGATATTCAGATCCAATCTACAGTACACTCAACTACAATACACACAAGTTTGTGGCAAAGTGGTATCGTGGCCTGAAAGTCATACTCCTATTGCCACCACAACACCTTCTGTTTTGGCATTACCCATCACATTTGATTCTTCCCACAGCCCTGTGAGGTAAGCAGGGTTTATGGATCCCATTTTCCAGAGAAGGCAGCTAAGTGTCAGAGATGATATCTAACAAAGATATCCAACTAGAAAGCACCAGAGATGAAACTACTATTTGTCTTCTGACCCCAAGCCCCGGGCTTGTCTCACGGTACAGGTCACCTCCACCCTCCTGCCCCCGAACATGATGCTTCCTTAAAACCAACTCCACAGCCAAATGGCCAAACAATACATCACGCCAGGGAGGCAGCCGGGCGCTGCAGTGTGCTCCCTGAAAGCATATATTCATAATCTTTCTTAATAGTACCATTAATACTATAATCATTATTACCAATTACTATAATTACTATTAGTAATTACACTTCTCTTGTAGACACAATAACCCTTTATGTATTTTTGTCATATATATATATATATGCACTTTATTTTTTTTCCTTCTTCCTCAAAAGAGCACACTGTTCACAAACGGAAGGAAAACAAGCATCGCACTGCATCCCTGGCGATTTGTATCCTCATCATAATGAAAGGCAGCTATCATTTGCTGTTGAGGACTTTCCTTTCATTTTTATAAAATGCAAAATACACTAGAATATAATGCCACAGACACAGCTCCGCAAATAAAGATGGAAGCAGCATCAAAATTACAGTTTGGGAGAATGTGACATCTCTGCATGATGGCCTTTCTTGGCGCTTCATCTGCTAATCACCAGAATTCTGTACACACAGAGGGTTAGCAGTATCAATGACTAACACGCGAAGTACTGGTATACAAAAGCCTAAAGAAAGCCAGTCCGGAACCCCGTGCACCTGGCTCTCAGGCCTATCTTCTCCACTTTTTAGCTTCATTAAAAATGGAGAGAACCTCCTCCGGCTGCTTCCTCACCTGAGGGCTTCTCCACTTTTTAGCTTCATCAAAAATGGAAAGAACCTCTTCCGGCTGCAACCCCTGTTCACAAGGATGTTGGGATCCACAAAGGGGAGACGGTGCGACTCACTGCCTCACAATCCAGAGCCCTTGGACCCCCAGGAATACTAAGAAGTTATGCCAAGAGCTAAACAAAGCTAAAGAAAAATAAACATGACATAGTTTCCAGAAACATCAATGTTACTCAAAGATTTTGGTGAGGAAAGGTTAAGCAAATGAATCAATAATTTAAAAGTTGTTAACATTAAAACAAGTATAAATTATGGATTAGAATGTAATCGTTGTGTGGATTTTTAAACTAAGGCTCCTGTCCTTGCTTGCCCAGGTCATTTCTGACAATGCTCTTAGACGTGGGGGTGAGCAGCAAGGGGTGGACCCTCTCTCCTTTTTCATTAAAGATGGTCTTGGGAAAAAGAGTGGGGCAGGAAGAGACTTTAATATCACAATGGCCCTTCACCTGGAGAATTATCTTCAAAATCAAGAGTCTCAGATTGTTGCCAGATCTAGGTACAAGTAGAATGAAGTCCAGGCACATATAATCCCATCTCCCACCATAGATCTCAGGACAAGCATTACTGAAGTTCCTTTCCTCATGGCCCTTCCCGTCCACTCCCCTGCCTCAGGCACATTCCTGTCAGGCAAGCTTAGCCCACTCAAATGCTCAGCTACATCACTGACATTTCTTTAAACCCATACTAATTGGTAATACGTTCAGTATCTATAAAACTTTTCATTTAAATGGATGTGTGCACTATTACTAAAGAAAAACGAGCTCACCAATTTAGTTTGCCTCTAAAAAAATGTTTACTGTGAAATATACTATAGTTAAAAGTGCGTTACCTGTGGTAGCCAGCCTCCAACATGGCCGTAGTGATACCCGCCTCCCAGTATTCATGCGCTTGTATAGTCCCGCCCCTCACGGAACAGGGCTGGCATGTGGGAACCACTACAATATTGCTGAAATGCCGGCGAGAGACTGCAAAAGTCCAAAGACTTCACCTTCCATCTCTGTTTTGGGAGGGAAGCTGGCTGTTCTGATATGAGGACACGCTCAAGAAGCTCTGCGGAGGTACACGTGGGAAAGAACTGAGGCCTCCTGCCAACAACCAGCAAGGAACTGAGGCCTCCTGGCAACAGCCATGTGAGTGAGCCATCTTGGAAGATCCTTCAGCCTCAGTCAAGTCTTCAGATAGATGGCGGCAGCTTCAGTTGACATCTTGACTGCAACCTCATGAGAGACTGCGAGTCAGAACCACCCAGCTTAGCTGTTCCCAAATTCCTGGCCTACTCATGGAAACTATGTGGGATGACAAATGTGTATTATTGTTTTAAGGTGCTAAGTCTTGAGGTTTGTTATGCAGTGATAACTAACCTAACAACATATATAGGTATAAAGAATAATAAAATAAATCGCACATACCTAATACCAGTCGGTGTTTAGATTTTTTTCTTTCTTTTTTTGGAAGCCGTGTGTGTGTGTGTCTTTCCTGATTACATGTCTCCCAATCATCCTTCACCACCACTTCCACCACCAAGATTTACCACTGGCCTGAATTTTAAGTCAATCATTTCTTGGCTCCTCTTTATGGTTTTGCCACATATGTGCTATCAATATGTTGTGATTTGCTGATTCTAAGCCTAATATGAGTGAAGCGATACTGTATGTGCTCTTCTAGACTTGCCTCCTCTCTTAAGATTTTGAGATTCATCCCTGTGACTCATGTGGCTTTAGTTCATTTATTTTGTTACCACGATACAGTTCTCATTGTGTGAACATACCCACAATTTACTGCTCTGTCCTACTGTTGGGGACCCCTCTGGGAATTTTTCAATTTTCTGCTACTTTGAATAATGCTGCCATTTACATTCTACTGCTTGTCCTCTGGTACACACAGACAAGAATTTCTCCAGGGTTATATACCTAGGCGAGGAGAGCTGGGCTACGGATTGCACGTGTTCAACTCCTCTAATGCCAAATTGTTTTCCAAAGTGGTTGTGTACAATTGACTCTTTAGCCTCCTTTCCAGTTTCTCTCCAAATAAGAGGCATGCTTGTTTTGCTAATTACCAGGAAAGCTTTCAACCAACAAAAGGGAAAGCTTTTCCTATTTGCAGCATCACTACTGCAAATAAATAGTACTCCAAAGCAGTGACCTAGACAGCTGGAACATATTAGTCACAGGACATCAGTATAGACTTCAGAATAATGATGCAAACCCAGCCAACACCCTATACTGCCTGCGGGTGTAAGTCAAATTTGATTTCTAGACATACAGTAAATTCAGAGACTGTTTTCTTCCTGGTAGATTCACATACTATGGGCCCACCTGACTGGTATCATCTTGAAGGAGAAAAAGAGTAATTCACATGCAACCCAGCCAAATTCAAGATCAAAACAGGAGAATCAAATAATTTCTGTGAAATAATGGAATATATATGTGTGTTTTTTTAAACAGGCAGCTGGTTAGGGTTTTAAATATTTTTACCTATAAAACTGTTATTTACTACACCTGATTTTATTTACTGTAATTCTACAAAAAATTCTCAATTATTTTCTCTATGAAAAAACTGTGCTTTATAGGTTTAGTTAATCCAATTTCTTAGATGAAAACAGTAATTTTTGCAATTTAATCTGCATTTCTAGGAAAAATGTGACAGCAAATGTTTTTTATCGGCATCAAATACAAATAATGAGAAATTCTCTCAATTTGAGTAAGAAGGAAAGAAGAAGTGTTATAAATTTAAAAGAGACTCATATGTCATGGGAAGAAACAATGTCAGTAGATGATCAAAATAAGTTCATTTCAACTCAACTTCCTGACAGTTCTCATCTCTTTAAAATCATTTACCCCTACAAGGTAGAAATTGTTATTTATTCCCATCTTGTAGATGGAAGAAACTGAGGTACAGGAAGGAATTCAGTTATGCACAGTCACACAGCTGGTAAGTGGTAGAACAACGATTTAAACCCAAGCAGTTTACTCCAGAGCCCATATTCTTAATCACTACTCTGGACAGCTTCTTCAGCCCCCCCAAGACAAGTCAGAAGGCCCTGCAATGGTGATGATAGTAGCTACCAGTTAATAAGCATCTACAATGTCCTAAGCACTCTATAGCATTGTTTTTTTTTTTCTGGGTTTTTTTTTTCTGTTTTTTTTTTTCCTTTTTGAGATGGAGTCCCGCTCTATTGCCCAGGCTGGAGTGCAGTGGCACGATCTCGGCTCACTGCCACCTCCACCTCCCGGGTTCAAGCAATTCTCCTGTCTCAGCCTCGTGAGTTGCTGGGACTACAGGTGCATGCTACCATGCCCGGCTAATTTTTTTGTATTTTGAGTAGAGACAGGGTTTCACCATATTAGTCAGGCTGTTCTCAAACACCTGACCTTAGGTAATCCAGCAGCCTCAGCCTCCCAATGTGCTGGGATCACAGGCATGAGCCACTGTGCCCAGCCTACTGTGTTATTTCTAATTCTGTCCACATCTCTACCAGGTACGTATTATTCCCATTTTATAGCTGAAGAATCACAGGCTCTGAGAGTTTCAGTAACTTGGCCAAAATCACATAGGCAGTAAAATAAAATGGTAGAGGCACCACTTGAACCTCATGACTGCAAAGTTCATGCAGTTTCCACAGTGGGCCTTTTGGACAAAATAAAACCACCTAATTTCAGGGCTTGTGGTAGGCAAGTGTAACCTTAAGGTCCTGGAAACAGTCCCCGTGAAGGAAACAGATGCATATTGGGGGAAGGTGCGCCAGTGCTCCTAGTGATGGTGGGCAGCAGCTTCCATGCCCCCATCACAATGAGACTGAGGCAGAGTGGGTGCTGATAAGAGCAGAGGACTCAGTCAGAAGATGACTAGGTTACATTGGGCAGGGCAATTGGCCTCTCAGGCACAATGTTTTCCTCTGTAAAATGGGGATATCTTTTATTTCAAAGGGTTGCTGTGAGGATTAGAGAGACTAACACCCGGCACACAGCAGGCACCAGATATATGCTTGGCAATGGCAAGATTAAGAGAAAACAAGCCCCAGAAATCTAGCAGGAAATAGCAGGGAGGTAATTTTAAACATATTCTCGCTTCCATATATAAAGCCCCACATAATTCAAGATGGATGATTTAATAATTTTTAAAAGATCTTACTTGTATCACGATTTTTTTTTTCTTTTTTTGAGACAGAGTTTCACTCTTGTTGCCCACGCTGATGTGCAACGGCGCGATCTCGGCTCACCGCAACCTGCGCCTCTGTTTCAAGTGATTCTCCTGCCTCAGCCTCCCAAAAAGCTGGGATTACAGGCATTCACCACCACACCCAGCTAGTTTTTTGTATTTTTAGTAGAGACAGGCTTTCGCCATGTTGGCCAAGCTGGTCTTGAACCCCTGACCTCAGGTGGTCTGCCCACCTCAGCCTCCCAAAGTGCCGGGGTTACAAGCGTGAGCCACTGCACCCAGTCCAATTTCTTTTTTACTAATATTATAGTTTCCACATTCTGGCCTACTATAAGCACAATAATAACCTTCCTAACTAGATCAACCCTTTATGATATCATTTTTTACATAAACATTGGAGCTGGAATGGACTCAAAGTAAAACATTTGGCACACTTAACCTTTATGTTACTGACTAGAAAAGTAGCCAGGGAGGGAGAGAAACCACCTCAGGTCAGTATGAGGTGTTTGAAGAACACAGAAGCAGCTATTGCTAACATTTACTCAGAATACATCATGAGCCAGATCTCCTGCTCAGCATGTTTCCTGCATTCTTCCTTTAAACCCCTCACTCAACAACCCTGAGAGAACATATCATAATACAGATCCCTATTCAACAGAAAAGGAAATTGACTCATAGAAGTTCACTGACTTGCTTAAACTCAGTGACTGCTAGTCCCACAGGACTAGTAAATGGGTATAACTGGCTCGTTGCACACGGTAGGCACTCAGTATGTTTTGAACATGGGGTCTTTATTTTCTCCACCACAAAAATAAAAACCACTACTAATTTCACAAAGATTTTAAGGATAAAATGAGATTATGTACATAAAGTCCCTGGCTCAGCGCTTTGACCTTGGAATATCCTGTGGTAGATGAGCAACCATGTTGATATAAAAAGGTATAATAACTACCTAGAAGAGGGTTATGATAATGACAATGAGCATAACACGTATCGTAATGGGTACAAGATGTATGAAAGTCAAACACATGAAAAGATGTTCAATATCATTAATCATTAGGGAAACGTAAATCAAAACCATCATGAAATACCACTACACACCTATTAGAATGGCTGAACTGCATAAACTGACAATATCAAATGCCAGCAAAAATACAAGTCAACTAGGATTTACATATTCTGCTGCTGGGAATGCAATGGGTGAATACGTATGCAAACCATGGCACATCCATACAACAGAATATTAGTCAGTAATAAAAAAGAACAAACCTTTGATACACACAACGTGGATGGATCTCAAATGCATTATGCTAAGTGAAAGCTAGTCTCAAAAAGTCTGTATAATCCACTTATATAATAGTTTTACAAAGAACAAATTACAAAGGCAGAGAACAGATCAGTATTGCCAGGAGTTCAGCAGGAAAGAGGATTTAAACCACAAAAAGGCAGCACCAGAGAATTTGAAGGGTGATGAAATTGTTCCATATGCTATTTGTAGTGGTGGTTGCATGAATTAATGTCTGTGTTAAAATTTGCAGAACTGGCCAGGCGTGGTGGCTCACACCTGTAATCCCAGCACTTTGAGAGGCCAAGGCAGGTGGATCACCTGAGGTTGGGAGTTCGGGACCAGCCTGACCAACTTGGAGAAACCCTGTGTCTATTAAAAATACAAAATTAGCCAGGCTTGGTGGTAAATGCCTGTATTCCCACCTACTCAGGAGGCTGAGGCAGGAGAATCGCTTGAACTCAGGAGGCAGAGGTTGCGGTGAGCCGAGATAGCGCCATTGCACTCCAGCCTGGGCAACAAGAGCAGAACTAACTCCATCTCAAAAAAAAAAAAAATTCACAGAACTTGCTACAGACTGAATGCTTGTGCCCTGCCTCCACCACCCCGCCCCACAAAATTCATATGTTGAAACCCTAGTCCCCAGTGTGATGGTTTTCAGAGGACTCCTTTGGGAAGGTCATAAGCGGGCAGCCCTCATGGTGGAATTAGTGCCCTTATCAGAAGAGACAGGACAGAAGAGAGACGACTTCTCTCTCTGAATGTGAGGATACAGTAAGAAGGCATCCATCTGTGGAGCCCGAGGAGGGCCTTCACCAGAACCCAATCACGCTAGCTGGCACCCTGATCTCGGACTTCAAGTTTGCAGAACTCTGAGAAATAAATGTCTGTCGTTTAAGCTACCCAGGCTATCGTACTCTTGTTACAGCAGCCCAAACTAACTAGCACAGAACTATACACTTCCAAAAAGTGAATTTTACTGAATTTTAAATTTTTAAAATTTAAAAATTACTAAAAAGTAGCATTTAAAAATCATAGAAAGAACTGATAGGTCTTGGTGAATGGCTGGATATCTGACAGTTGTGGAGAAGGGGTGAAACATGAGGGTCATATAACTCTGAAGTTCCTTGCCAAGGGAACAATCATGGGACAGGAGACCATCAGGAGTCAGAGTATCAGAAATAAAAAGAGGCTCTAAGAAGTACTGAGGGTCAAGGACCTTGGTTTCTAGCCTGATATCACCAAATGAGTGACTCCATGAAATTATGCAAGCCACATCACCTCCCAGAGCCTTAGTTTACCTACCTCTAAAATGAACAATGAAGCATGTGATCTTGAAGGTCTTTTCTAAGACATTCTAAGATCAATTTATTTAAAACTATTGAGTCTAGGAAGACAACAAAACAAATAAGGAGAAATACCCAGACATGAAAAAAAAATAGTGTACATCTGCACAAATATCACCAAAGAATAAAATAAAGTGAAACCATCAACATGTCTGAATGGTAAAGTGAAGTCATGAAAGGAGCCAATAGCAGAGAAAAGATAGGAGACCCAGAATACCATTCCACTGTACAATGGAAGCCAAGAGAAGAGAGGTTTCACAGGGACTGGAGACAAGAGAGCTGGAATAACTCAAGAATCAAATGTTGAAACAGACAAAAGGAATGAGGACTGATAAAACAACAAAACTACACAGATTTTCATGTGATCAACAGAGTGACTGCCAAAAAACAGTAACAAAAAAACAGTAACAAAAAACAGTAACAAAAAAGCTCCCATCCAAAACTTGCACGTTGTCTGCATATCTTGGTTGTGTCCTGACTGCCTTTGCCCTTGCATTTTCAGTCTCACTCTGCCTTCTTCATCTTTGCTACTAAGAATATAGAAGTTAATAAAACATGTAGGAACAGTTTCCCTGCAATAGCCCAGTTCAGAGGCTGTAATTTTCAAAATTTAGAAATTCCTGGAAATTAAGAATATGACTGTTAAGTGCTGGGGAGACTTTTTTTTTTTTTTTTTTTTTTTTACTTGTCCTGCTTAAGTTTATTCAAAGACTCCAGAATTCTAGAAGAAACCATTTCACTAACAGAATGGAATGTATACTTAAGAAGTACTTAATGTTGCCGGGCACGGTGGCTCAAGCCTGTAATCCCAGCACTTTGGGAGGCCGAGACGGGCGGATCATGAGGTCAGGAGATCGAGACCATCCTAGCTAACATGGTGAAACTCCGTCTCTACTAAAAAAAAAAATACAAAAACTAGCCGGGCGAGGTGGCGGCCGCCTGTAGTCCCAGTTGCTTGGGAGGCTGAGGAAGGAGAATGGCATAATCCCAGGAGGTGGAGCTTGCAGTGAGCTGAGATCCGGCCACTGCACTCCAGCCTGTGCGACAGAGCGAGACTCCGTCTCAAAAAAAGAAAAAAAAAAAAAGAAGTACTTAATGTTAACTTAAGAAGTACTAAGAACGCCTGTAATCCCAGCACTGTGGGAGGCCGAGGTGGGCAGATTACAAGGTCAAGAGTTCGAGACCAGCCTGGCCAACACAGTGGAAACCCCATCTCTACTAAAAATACAAAAATTAGCTGGGCATGGTGGCATGCGACTGTAATCTCAGCTACTCAAGAGGCTGAGGCAAGAGAATTGCTTGAACCTGGGAGTCAGAGGTTGCAGTGAGTCAAGATTACGCCACTGCACCCCACCCTGGGTAATAGACAAGACTCTGTCTCAGAAAAAATAAAAATAAAATAAAGAAAGAAAGAAGTACTAAGATTTTATTATTGTTACTTTGTCTGTCAGGCAAGGAAATAGCTTGAAGTCAATAATTTTCCCAAACTGACCAACTGAAATGTAACAAATCCTTCATCTCTATCCAGAGTGAGCCTCAGGACACTATTTCACATGCTTCAAGCTATTTCAGCCAAGTGACCCCAAGGAGACATATAACTCTGAGCACTTAACTAGAACCAAAGGAAGGGGGAAATTAACAGTTACAAAGAATGCCTGCATGCAAAGTTAACACAGAGTAAACTTTTCAAACACAACTACTTTTGCCAATTTTCCTTTCTGATGATTACATGTAAAAACATCAATTTCATATAATCTGGTTCTGCTGGCTATGAAAGAGGAGGGAAAAGAGAAGTGGACTTGCTTGGGCTTGAAGTCTGGTTCCACCACTAACAATTCACTAACTTTGAGCAAATATATTTACTCCTTTTTACCTCCTATTCTGCATCTACAAAATGGGGACAATCACATTCTCCATCTAGCACTCAGGCTATTAGTGACATGCCCAGATGAGATCATGTCTGTGGAAGCACTCAAGGAGAATGCAAATACAAATAGAAGGTGTTATTACTGCTATTCTGTATGGGGGAAGGGGAATGAACATATTTGAACACCCAAGCACATCCCAGCTGCCTCTTTCAAGTCAACCATATGCTTCTCTCCCATCAACAGCTGGGCTGTTGAGCAGATGCTGAATTGATGGAGACAGAAAGGTGCTGAGAGAGAATGCTTCTGTTACCCAGCTTCAGTCCTCCTGGTTGGATGAAGATAGAAAAGTCATTTCTTATCCATTTCTATTCCACTAACCTTTTTGAGAGTCTTCTATGTGTCAGACACCATGCTGGATACTAAGAACACGTTAATCTTTGACAAAACAGGCTGTGTTCTCAAGCACATCTACTCTGGAAACCGCTATGCATAAATAGCCAAGAACTGAGTCTAGGAAGATGAGGATAAATCAGAAGACAGAAGCAAGGGTGAGACAGCAGAGCAGCAAGGAACCACAAGGGACAGGAAGGCAGATGAGAGGGCATGACAATAAAAACCCATGTCTTCCATGTCTTCAACTAGGACTCTCAGGTCTTCACCCGTGGGCCAAGGAACCACAGACACGTTTTTAAGCAGAGGCTAACATGATCATCCTTGCAGTTTAGAAAGAGGACTGCGACCACAGCTGGGAGGATGAAATGAAGACGGGCAGCAAACGGGCAGCTGTAGCAGAAATCCAAGCACCAAGTTATAGGGGCTCGAGAATGAGCGAATACAGAGGTAAAATGAACTTGCTTGGTGACTGGAAGGATGCAGGGGTAAGAGGAATTGTAGATGACTCCTTGGTTCTGTCTTGATGACTAAGAGGATGTTGGACTTTTTCACAAGATACAGGAAGAAGTACAGATTTGGCAGGCAAGACAATTTCACATTGTACTTGTGTCACTTGGTAAATGACCTCATGTAAAGGAAGTCACTTTGTACATTTGTGACCAACCAAAAAGTCTTAATTTTCTCGTCATTTAGCTGCCTGTTTGAAATTTCCATAGACAAGAGGACCACTTAAGACAGAATGGAATGGCTAGGCAAGAACCCACTTCCAAGCTCTTAACCTCTTGTAGCCAAAGTGAGAACATACCTAACATCAGAACTGAAGCTCAGAGAGGTTAAGTGGCTTACCTAGGCCTTGCAGCCAATGAAAGAGGAGCTAGATTTTAATCCAAGATAGTCTGCTTCCACAGCCTCAGCTCTTCTTCTAGTATGCTATTCTACTCCATTAAGTAAGGGCCTAACCCTACTCATCATATGTAGTACAGGTTGGTTACCCTCTTTCCAGAACGCTTGGAACCAGAAGTATTTTGGATTTCGGGATTTTTTGTGATATTGGAATATTTGCATATACATAATGAGATATTTTGGGAATGGGACACAAGTCTACACATTAAATTCATGTATGTCTCCTATCCACCTTCTACACATAGCCTGAAGGTAATTTTATATGCAATATTTTTAATAATATTGTGCATGCAACAAAGTTTTGACTGTTTTGACTGCAATCTATCACATGAGGTCAGGTGTGAAACTTTCCACTTGTAGAGTCATGTTAGTGATCAAAAAGTTTTGGATTTTGGAGCATTTCAGATTTGGGATTTTCAGATTTGGGATGCTCAACCAATACCTGTTCTCTGGCCACTTTATTCTTCTCCTGATACTCGCCTCTGATAACAGAGTTCAGGCAACTCTGAATCACCTCGTTTTAATCTCTCCAAACACTGTTCCCACTGCTGAGCTGTCAATCAATGATCCTGTCAGCCTGGAAAGCCCCGCCCCATCTCTGTTTCTTCAAGTTCGTTCCAATGACTATTTCCAATAACCAGCCACTCTGTGGCTCTCCAAATGCAGGGAGAATGTTCTGCTTCCCATGGGAACTACTTCTGAATTCACTGTCCTACCTTATGTCATAGCATTTAAAGTTCCTTCAGGGTAGTCCTTATTTAACTCAGTCCTTACTTAACTAACACTTGTGTCACTGGCTAAACCAAGCATGATACTTCTCCCTGCTCAATATCTTTCTGTGTGTTACATCAGGGGAAGAAGGGAGGAGAAGGCTACTGGAGAAGATGCAAAGTGTTTATTTGGAGACTGCCAACTAAACACTCACCAGGCACTCTCCTAGGCACGAGAGGGCACTGACTAAAGTCCCTGAACTTACACTGAAAATGTGATGTTTATTTTTTAAATAAATAAATACGCACACATGCATAAAGCAAACACATCAAATGTTAACATTTGATAAAACTGAAGCTGGATATATATGCATTTATTGTATTATTCTCTGTAGGTTCCAGAACATTTAAAATATTTTAACAATAAAAACATTTGTAATGAGAAGAAAATAAACATAAAGCCTCTACTCTCTATGGAAACAATTGCTTTGTCAGACTAACTTATTTCCAAAGTGTCTGGATAGAGAAAATTTTACAGTGATCTATTTTGTTTTTAACATCATGCTGCACAGCAGACAAAACAATCAGGAGAAAAGATGAAAATGAACAAGTTTAGACGATGGGATTCAATTGAGCAACACAATGAGGTTCTCAGCCAGTCTAGGCTGTCCTCATTTCCAACTCCTTATCCTCTGCAATGGCAAATGATAAAATAAAATACCAGAAAAACATAACCACCTTCTAAAACCTTTTTGCCTCTGAAGAGGAAGCCCTAATAATAACCACTACCATTTTATTCTACATCTACAGTGTGCTGGGGTCTTACTAACATGATCCCTTAACAAACCTGTAGGATGAGCATTTTACAGATGAGGAAGTTAAGATTCAAACAACTTAAGTAATTTCCTCAACTTAAGTAATTTGCTCAACATCCACTGATTGCATTGCTGGTGACAGTCTGGAGCCCAGGCTGCTCACCACCAGGGCTGAACCATGGGTAACAGAGCTAGTTTCCAAATCTCTCTCTGCTAAGAGTCAAACACCTTGGTTTTGCTTTCATTCAACCATGATGCACACCTCTCACTATCTGATACTCCTTCTCTTACTTCTCATAAACTTCTAGGCTCCCACAAAGGAGTGGATCTTACAGGGCAAGAAGTCTCTAGTGGGAAGTTCAGTAAATTTAAAAAACACAAACACAAAATCCAAGAAATCACTCTTGAGATACAGTATCAAAAACAGTACCTCCAAATGGTAACTCAAGGCAACAAAAAAATTGAGGGGTTAAAAAAAACTAAATTGCACAACACACTGCAGTCATCAAAGAAACACTGCATGATTGTTTTAAATTGAACAGCCTTAACCTGTGAAGGGACTTTAAAGTTGTAGTCAGCAACAAACCTGTTAAAAGAAAAAGAATTGGTAAAATCACTTTCTAATGTTATTTATCTTTAAACACTTGTGACTGTGAAGAGTGTACAAAATTTATCTTCCACATGTAGACAGAGGGGCAGGACAAGCTACAGCATATGTGAACAGGTTAAGATTTTATTATTTACTAAATTTTCAAAAATGTAGAATAACATTAAACTTGAAATATATGCCATTGTTTATTCTAGTAGGAGTTACATTAACTATTCTGGAAACAAAATATAGATCAGAAAATGAAAAAAGTCAGATTTAATCTAAACATCAACATTTCTGACCCCTAGAGTTTATTCCTAAAATAGGGGTCTCAGTGCAAAAACGGCACTGTACAATTTCCTTTTCTATCACTTCCTGCCACACAGTCTACTGACCACACCTCCCAGACAGTAAGGAAATTGCTGAGTCAAAACCACATAATCAGAGCCCTCCAACAGCTGGACCCTCATAAACCTGACACCCCACCCAAAAGAAAGCAAACTGGTCCCCCACGTGAGCCTGCACGTAACAGGCTGCTCACCACCAGGGCTGAACTGTGGGTGATGTTTACACGTGCAACCCAAGCAGAGGTTCCAGGGACAGTGTCTAAAGAGGAACTATTAGGAAGATAAGAGAACCAGAACTGTAGAGAGCCACCAAAAATGCATAACATATAACAGACTCCAACAGCAAACAGGCAATTATTTGCCTAGATGTCTGATACAGCACCAGGTTAGCTCACTACACTTGAAATTTTAGTGGCACAAAAGAACCGCAATTATCTTTTTTCCCAGAGACACATTTCTTTGATTATATCTTGCACGCTGAAACAAAAAATTTATTCAAATAGTTTCATGGTTATTCTTTGGAATGGAGTATTTGACTGATTGCCAAATGTATAAATTATATGACTAAGTATTAAACATGTGTGTTTACTTTGTTCCAGAGGTCACCTATTTAAATCAAGGACTTAAAAAGTCCTTGATTTATCAACTCCACAAAAAGGAAGAAAGATTATTTATCCCTACAAATCCACACATACACCCATCAGTAAAAAGACCAAGACAGACTCCAAAAAATGACTAAAAAGATCATACAAGAAATACAAATATAACGCAGTACACAATGCTGTCAGTAAACTCACAGACAAGCCTCCATCTTCAGATAGATCATGTGCCTTTAGAAAATGTGAGCGACGTAAACAAACAGATTTGACTGGCATTGTTAAAACCACCAGTTAATCACATCTGATTTTTATCAGGCCTATAAAGGTACAAAACATTTCACTTCTGTTACTACAAAGCTGGAAGCTAATTTCAATTTCCTACATCTCCACAAAAAAAAAGCACCTACAGACATGTCGCTGCAAGATGCCCAGGCACCACAAAACCCCTGGGCCACTGCATGGAGTCAGGGAGGAGCGTGCTGCTCTATATTCTCCATTGGGCCTCCCCTACCACCCAGATTTGGAAAAAAATACAAATTAAAATCAAGGGAGCTTGCTGTGCAAACACAGCCTGTAGCTCAGAATCTCAGCCCCGCTTCCAAACAGAATGTCATCCATAAACAGAAATTCCAGAGCTGCCACAGCAAGACAGGCTCACAGAGAAGCATACCACTGAAATAAATCGTATCTGCATATCCAGTGAGCATTTAACCAGCTCAGACCAAACTAAGGAACCAAACACTACTGCCAGATTTTCCCTCCTAAGGTACTGACAAGTAAGAGCTATCAGAGCAAAAGATATGAAAACACCAGGCTGTTTTCCAACAACCCTGACAGGCCTTGCTCAAGGTTGCTGCCAAGTTTGCTGGTGAGACTGCTCTGAAGTATTGTGAAACCACACTCTTGACCTCAGGCAGTACTAATGCCTTCAACTAAACACTGTTCAAAGTGGTGGGTGTGTTTATAACCGTAAAGGCAGCATTTCCTTGACCACACTGTGATAAGGTACCCTCTAATAAAACTGATCACAAGAAGGCACATATTTTTATTTTCCTTTTTATTTATACAAATTTATGGTGTACATGTGCAATTTTGTTACATGCATAGATTGCATAGTGGCCAGGTCAGGGCTTTTAGGGTATCCATCACTCAAATAATATACATCATACTCATTAACCAATTTCTCCTCATCCTCCCCCCTTCAACGCCCTCACCCTTCTGAGTCTCCATTATCTATTGTTCCACTCTCTACATTCATGACAAGGAACATATTTTAAGAGGCACCTTATTTTCTGTTTTTATAAAAGAGTCTCTTGAAAGATGTTTGACTTGAACAAATATTTGTACACCTGTGTTCACAGCAGCATTAGCCACAACAGCAAAAGACAGAAGTAACCCAAGTGTCCACTGACAGATGAATGGATAAACAAAATGTGGTATATCCACACCATGGAATATTAAAAAGGAAGGAAATTCTGACACATGCTACAATATGTGTGAACTCTGAAAACATTATGCTAAGTAAATCAAGCCAAATGCTAAATAGTTCCACTTATATGAGGTACATAGTCAAATTCACATATATAGAAAGTAGAACAGTGGTTTTCCAGGGGCTAGGGGTAAGAAAGAATGGGAATGATTGTTTTGTGGGTACAGAGTTTCAGCTTGGGATGAGGAAGTCATTCTGGAAATGGATGGTGGAGATGGCTGCACAACAATTTGAAGGTACTTAATGCCACTGAATTGTATACTCAAAAATTGTTAAAATGATACATTTTGTGTATGTATATTTTACTATAATCAAAAAAGATGTTTGTACTTGTTTAAAGTATAGATTTGGAATAGTAGAAATATTTTAAAACTATACAAATACAACATATATTTCTATGTATATTTAAGAATCTAACAAAGTTGTCTTAAGCTTCCACATTTGGCGAAAACCTGACCTTCAATCTCAGTCTGGAAAGCTAAAGAGCAGAAAGCATTCTTCAAATGTCACTTCTGGCATCCTTGAACTGCTGTATGATCAATGATTGCATCACCGTGTAAGTAAACATCATCACAACAGCATGACATCAGTGATATAAACAAGGCATATTATTTGAATATTTGCTGTTAGTATCCAAAGATTCATTTTCAAATGTTGGTGAACATTCGAGATATATCCTAGAATCTCCTCCATCCATCAGCAAACTATATGACACTCAAGATTTTGTCATGTACTTACCAAAGATGTTCAAAGATGGAATGACTGGTTATTACATAACAAAGCTCAGCTCTAGCATTGTGCTTTTTTTGTTTGTTTGTTTGTTTGTTTTTTGACAGGGTCTCACTCCATCACCCAGGCTGAAGTGCAGTGCCATAATCACAGCTCGCTGCAGTCTCAACTTCTTGGGCTTAGGCGATCCTCCCACCTCAGCCTCCCAAGTAGCTGGGACTATAGATGCACACCACCACACTCAGTTAATTTTTTTTTTTTTTTTTTTTTTTTGTAGAGATGGGGTTCCACTATCTTGTCAAGGCTGGGCTCAAACTCCTGGGCTCAAACGATCCATCCACCTCAGCCTCCCAAAGTGCTAGGATTACATGTGTGAGCCACTGCACCTGGCCTAGCACTGTACTTTGTGGATAACAGCACTGACATGGCAGGTCTAATAATAATATCAAAGAGCATGCATACTAACAGCCAATGGTTGCTTGCAGGGAAAGCAGTCATTTGTTGAAAACTGAGGGTGCCTTGAGAGGGCGAACATTTGTCACATATTACCTCTGCAAAGATTCTTCTGTCATTCTTCTCCAGGGAAGACAATGAAATTAGTGTGCAGGCAGTGAAAGCTAAGATGCAGATGGAGATTCCAAAACAGCTCTGTTATCTTGAAAGTCAATTTCATTGCTCCACAGCCACACTTTTAGAGCCAAAGCTTAAGGATGCATTTTTCTCTCAACTGGTTGTGTGAAGCAGCAAGTGAGTACAAAAATATCAGGGAAAATTTTGTAGAAGGACAACAATTTCACTTCTGCTTCTGAGATTATCCAGATATCTTCTCCTTCAAACAGTGCACAAAGCTGGGGTGAGGGGAAGTACTAAAAAGAAACCACATCATCATTGCCAAGAAAATCTTCAGGTCCAGGAGTCAGAGAGAAGACAAGTCAGTTATATGACAAAAGATTAATAAGTTGGAAACAAACTACCACTCATATTGTATTATATGGACAAAGCCAGCAAAAATAATAATACAAAAACAAACTAAACAAATAAATAAAGTCCTTGCTCCTCCCTCCTCCAACTCAGATCCAAGTCAACATCCACCCAGTATTGCAAACATTCCCTGAACTGATCGTATATGCTAAAAAGTTAAGTCCCTGTACCACAATGCCAAATTCTGACTATGATCATCTTAATAACAAAATTGTAATAATGTTTATAAAATGTCAAACTTGTACTTGTATCCCAGAAGTTCATTCTAGGACAGCGAGATTTAGCTTTGGCAATACTATTCCTTTCAGCATTCCATCTTTCAGCATTTGGTCAAAATGTTCGTTTGGTACACATCTAATATTTATAGAAAATAAATCAGAGGGATATACACCAAAATGATAACAGCGGTTATCTATGGGTAATAGGGTTATTAATATTATTTTAACTTATACATTTTCTAAATAAAGGAGGAAGAGCAAGAGGGGAAAGAGAAGGAAAAGGGTAAGAGGAGGAAAGGAGGAGGAGAAATAAGAAAAAGAAAAGTTGTCCTTGAAAGAAAACTCACCCTGGCTAAAAGGCTAGTGCAGAGCAGCCTTGAGCATCAGCACAGGCTGTAGACCATGAGATTCCAGGGAACGTCACTCAGTGCCCACTCCTCAAACACTGTGCTGAAGCCACCACACCCTTACACCTCACAGCCTCCCACAGTGCTGGGAGAGAAAGGAGGGTTTCAAGGAAGATAGTATAACTATAGAAATTTCAACAGTACGACATCTTAATTACTTACTTTAAGCTTTTTTAAAAATCAGTAACTTCAAGTCAAAGATGTAGCCTAATAACAAGTACAGAGAAACACACCTGATATGACTATACAGGTGGCAAAATGGCCTGTGAAGGAGACATTCTTCTTGAAGTCTTCCTATGAATACAGTCACCCCTCAGTAACACAGGAGATTGGTTCCAGGACCCCCAGGGACACCAAATTATGTGGATGCTCAAGTCCATCATATAAGATAGCATGATATTTGCATATAACCTACACAAATCCTCCTGTATCCTTTAAGTCACCTCTAGATCAAGTATAATACATAATACAATGTAAATGCTGGGTAAATCGTTGTTATAATTTTTTTGGTTTTTGTTTGTTTGTTTGTTTTTTGACAGAGTCTCACTCTGTTGCCCAGGCTGGAGTACAGTGGCACAACCTCCACTCACTGAAGCCTCAACCTCCTAGGCTCAAGCGATCCTCCCACCTTAGCCTCCCTGGTAGCTGAGACTATAGGTGTATACCACCACATCTAATTTTTGTAGAGACAGGATTTTGCAACATTGTCTAGGCTGGTCTCAAGCTCTCGGACTCAAGT
Source organism: Mandrillus leucophaeus (assembly GCF_000951045.1). NCBI lineage: Eukaryota > Metazoa > Chordata > Mammalia > Primates > Cercopithecidae > Mandrillus > Mandrillus leucophaeus. The sequence goes on from NW_012103987.1 coordinate 2,657,907, forward strand.
GATCCACCCGCCTCAGCCTCCCAAAGTGCTGGGATTACAGGCATGAGCTACTATGCCTGGGGTATTTTTTTATTGTATTGTTATTTTTTGGTTTTTTCCTCAAATATTTTCAATCTATGTGATTGAATCTGTGCTTGCAGAACCCAAGGATTATTTACAGAATTTTTTAATGACAGAGTCAGTATGACCTGACTCTTGCCTTGGTACATTAAGACCTATTGAGGACATATCTGCCTAATTCATCACTGTGTCACCAGTACTCCGCAGGGTACCTGTCTCATAGTAGGGCCCCAACCAGTACCTTCTCAATAGTTTATTTTTTTACAAAAGCACTACATATCTTTTTGCACATAACAATGCTTTCCGAACAACTTTATGATTATTCTCCCAGATATTATTTTTAAGAGTTACCTAGTATTCCATTGTGTGGATATACATAATTTGTTTAACCAATCTCCTATATTTTAATACTATGTTTCCAACTTTTCACTATGATAAAGAGCTCTGGGATGAATAATGACCTTGATTATTTCTTAAAATAAGCCCCTAAAAGGAGAATTGCTGGGTCAAAGAGTGTGTGAGTATCTACGCTCTCACTCTCCAAAGCTACCCTCTAGACCCTTATCTTGAAGGCAGTAGTCATGAGCTTTACTATTTAGGTAAGCTACTATGGACTTCTCAAGCAGAGCAATCTCCTAAAACAGGTGCCTTTGGCATCAGCAGCCAAAGCTCCAGACCTATTTTCAGGACCCATCAGACACAGAAATCTGAGAAGCAGCACCTGCTCCAAGGGGCCTCTGTGCTCCTCCCAATGGCTCAACCTTCTCTTCTCGCTCAGTGGAAGACAGAAACAAATTGTAGCATCACACGCACCTCCCCGCCTTTGCTTCCACTAAGTCAAATGGTCTTCCAATGATGCCAGCGGTATCATTTTGTTTCCTGTCCCAGTCGTAAGACACAGAAATGTCAAGCTGCACAGAACTACAACAAGGCTGTCAGTGTGTGTCTGCCTCACCCCCTTTTACCTAGTCATTTCTCATTAGTTCCTCTAAAAAGAGAAAGATGGAAACACAAAGGAACTCTCCATGGCATAATTTTCCCTTTTTATCCACTTTCATAAAAAACGGGTCTTTTAAACACCTTCCTGGAGAATTTAATGAGAGTCTTAGATGCACTGTCCCCTAAAATACACTTAAATACATGGTGGTTTCAGGAAACCCATCCGGAGACCCCCAGTAAGAACCTGTGGAACACGAATAGGGCCTTTCTAAAATGAATGAGCAAAATGAGGCTTGAGAAACTCCGGAGAGCGTTCTCACGATCCTGCCTGTTTCTAAAATCAAAGGGAGAAGGAAAGCCAGCTATGCTGAGGGCCCTATGGAAACCTGGAACACTGCCCAGCCAACTGCTTGGAACTCTGTAGAGCCTTTCAAAGTCACTCAGGTGTCACTACATGGACCACAGCAGTAAAGCCAATGTTACATTACCAACCTTGTGAACAGGTGGCAGAGACATTCCGAGGCACAGGGGAGGTTTTGCCTCCCGACCACCTGACATGCTACATATTTGCTTATTTGATTATTGTCGGTCTGACCCTTACCAAGAAAACTCCACATGGGCTGAGACTTTGCTTTGTTCGCACCTATATCCTGGCCTCGTCCAAAGTCGAAGCTGCCAGTCTCCATGATTCTGAAGGCTCAGGCTAGAGATGCAGGCCGTCTACAAAGGCTTCCACGAAAAGCAATGGCATACAGGGGACATTCTGTGTACTTGGGTCTGGGGGTGTGTAGAGTGAACTAATAGCCAGGGGAACAATAGGGACAGGCTCTGGGATAAGATCAGGTAGGAACACAGAGGAAGGGACTATGCAGTCCACGTGGTGAAAATCTCGACAACACATGGTCAGAAAACTGGGTACAGATAGTGCCTGTGCAATAGCCCATCTCACTTATGGTCCATCTAGTCAAATGAATGGTCAACACGCCACCCAGGAGAGGAAAGGGAATCAACACATACTCTCTCTTAGAGGAAATCTCAGGGTCACCCTCCGCTGCCACATCCCAAGGCCACCTCAACAACTGCAGAATGCAACCCTGTACTACTGTAGACACATGCCAAGGGTCTTCACACCGTGACACTTGTGACATAGTGGTTATTATTTCCATTTCACATGAGGAAGCTACTGCCCCAAAAGGATTTAAACCCAAGCCCACTGTTCTTTGTCACTCCTCAGTTGGCTTTCAAAATCAGAGCCCCTGGGGCCTTGCCTCCCCAGTTCCTGCTATCCAGAAGACCCTGGGTATCCTGCCATCTCACAAACGGCTCAGAAAGTGCTTTACGACCTCACCAGTATGCCCAGACAGCCAGCAGCATCTTTCCTCACTGCCCTCACCTGCTCTGCCTCTGTCTCAGATGACCAGGACAGTCTGGCTTGGGCTGAAGGCCGTGGGTCCTCTATACAGACTGTTTCTTTCACAATCCTCTTCTGGTCCCATGGCCTTTTCTCCAGCACCCCAAACATCTCTGCTCTCCAGTCATCCTCCACCTGCCTGTGCACCTTCATCCCTGCCACTGCCCCCTGCCTTTCCTCCACCCTTCCCTCTCCCCTCCTGGTGTCTTCAGGAGTAAAACATTCCTCTTCTCTGTTGGCCGCAGACACACTGGCACCCCCATCGCCTTCTCCAGCTCCTGCCTAAACTATCAGCCTGTGTCTGTTCCGGGGAAAGAAGCTGTGGGCAAAGCCTGCCTTCCCACTCTATCTCCCTCTCCGTCCTGGTTTCTCCTGCCTCTGCTGCTTTCACCCACCTCCTGCCAGTGGGGTGAGTATCACTTCAGCTAACCCTCCCCACCACTTCCTTAGGGGATAGTTTTCTTGAGGTTTGTTCTCTACCACCCTGCCCCAGGGCTTTTTTCTTCAATCCCTCCATCTCCATCTGTGACTGTTGGGAACTCCCTTCCAAATTTAAGCATTTCCACCTGCCAAGCTTAGCTGAGGATCCTACACCCCTTAACCTGAGATTTTTTATAACATCCCCTGTCTTCATGGATTCACATAGTACACCTGCATGAAACTTTTGAAAGACTGAACATCCACATTTTGCTCCCTTAATGGAGACCGCCTGCCAGAAGGAATACCCATTACAACCTGGGAAATGCAAACAGCTTATTGCTATTTCTATAAAGTGGTCTGGACACGAAATTAAATAGGACTGGGGAAGGTGGTGCTGAAATCAGCTTCTTTTGTTAATGGATAATAAGCAGCTGGAGAAAAGGAGGAGCGGAGGGGAGAGAAAAGAAGAAACTGGAACCACTGAAAACACAAATGAAGGGGAATTTCACACTTAGCCAAAAATTCAAGGAAAATAAAATAAGACTTTGTTTTTAATAGTCTTTCTTTTAAAAGCTGATTTATCTTAAAGATAGAAAGTCATTAATCTTCTTCAGGTTTTACGTTCCTAGCAGGTAGCTAACATTTAGCCACTGTGTTGTTATTGTTCTGAGACAGAACCTCGCTCTGCCGCCCAGACTGGAGTGCAGTGGCTTGATCGCGGCTCACTGCAGCCCCTGCCTCCTGGGTTCAAGCAATTCTCCTGCCTCAGTCTCCTGAGTAGCTAGGATTACAGGCGTGTACCACCATGCCAGGCTAATTTTTGTATTTTTAGTAGAGATGGGGTTTCACCATGTTGGCCAGGCTGGTCTCAAATTCCTGACCTCATAGCCACGTTTTTGGAAAAAAAAAAAAAAAATGTAAACTGTCAAGTACTCTTGTAACTCCCCAAGTAGTTTTGAAGTGCAGTCCCAGCCCTGATTCTCCCTTTGGGGGCTGACCACTTATAGCACACATCCTCCTAGCCTTGTCGCTGCTGTCAGGATTATGTCACTAAAAATGCAAACCTCATGTGGCTTTCAACCCTAAAACAAAAGAAAATAAAAACCAAACAATGCCACTTCTGGCTCCATCTACACTGCCTTATGGTACGGATTCCCTTCTTGCACTCTGCTGTCACAGGGAACCTGGGCAGGTGACCGCTGTCTAGTCATCCCACCCCTGACCCAGGGACGCTAGGTGTGCAGCTTTGATACTGTACTCACTACTTGGTGATGACATCATCTGTGGACATGTCTGTCTCGCCACTAATCCCTCAAAGACCCAGACCCCATCGCACTCATCTCTGTATCTCAAGGCTCATCAGGGAACTGGCCCATAGGGGACTCTCAATACGTATTTACTGCCACTGTCAGCCCTCTGTTATAAAAAGACCAGACTGGAGAGTGTCTCCACACCTGAACAGGCCTCTCTAGCCTCTTCAGTCGGCCCCTGGCAATCCCCCGACCCTCTCTACCCTGCCACATTCCCTCACCAAGCAAACAAGCTGTTACAGGCTCACAGGGTCATGGGAGAGTCCTGATAACTAGCACAGAGAAAAATCTAAACCAGTGTTTCTTCCCAAATACAACTTACTTGTACTGTTCACCTCTGAGTTCTTTCTAAATCCTGAGTTCCTACAAAATATTTAAATTCTAAAAGGTTTTTGTCCCAAGGTTTTATATATGTAACATTTTTCAAATAGGAAAAAATATAGCCTGGATTGCAAGACAGAAAACTTCAGCTATAACAATAACTATTCATACTTCTTGAGAGCTTAGTGTGTGTAGGTGCTGTACTAAGCTTGGTACACATTGTAGCTATGTGACCTTCGCAGCAGCTGGAGTAGAGCTCCACAAAGCTCTTTTTTCCCTATAAACACGGTTTTCTACTATAATTAACCTAGTCAAATAAGATTATCTTCTGCCTCTCCACTGTCAAGCTTTGTATCTCAATACACTTTTAATTTGTCTGTGCCTAAATTCCCCCATGGGGATAAGTGGTGAATAGCAAGTCCTTTTTTTATTTTTTTTTATTTTTTTTTTTTTGCCAATGGGAGGGGGAATGAAAGATAACAAAATAAAAATAAATGGGGCCATCTTCCTAAGATGGGATGCACTGATGGCACTCCAAGCTTCTAATAAGTGTTGACTTATATTTCCAAGTTTTCTCTCCACCTTGGGATCATCTCTCCTGAGCCATGCCAGAAACACTGGCGAGCAGGAAAAGCAAGTTTCTGCTCTGGACTGGCTCAGACACCCCTCTGCTGTCCTAGATAAACAGGACCACATGAGTTCAGTTTTTATTTCATGAGGCAGAAAGCACTTCCAATGTCTAAATCTGAAATCATCCCACCTGACTGTAACTAGAAGTAGGAGCAGCTGGCTCCTCGCTGACGTGGGCACTGCTGATGGCAGTGGTTTTCAAAGAGTGGTCCCCAGACCAGCAGCATCACAGCATCCAGGAACGCATTAGACATGTCAACTGCCCACTGCCACCTGCCCCAAGCTCTTTGCCTCACAAACTCTGGCAGAGATGGGGCCCAGCCCTGGGCGTTGTAAGCAGCCTTCAAGTGATTCTGATACACACTGAAAACTGAGAGCCACTGGCTTCGCCTGATAAATATCTGAGGTCATGGGAATGTCCTGCTGGGCTAACCTGTGTATTACAATGCTTTACGTACAGGTACTGGCTCTCCATCAACAGTACCTACTTCTGTTATTTCTGCCACCTGGGAAAGGCCCCAAACACTAAACTCCAGGGCATTCTTTTTCCTCCTTTCTTGGGCAAATTACTTCTGCCCCACTCTCTTCGTCTTCAAAAAAGGGATAATGACAATATCCATTTCATTGGGTCAAGGACTTAGAAAGTGTCTGGCATGCAGTGAGCCATCAACACGTGTGAATCCCTGTAATTCCGACATCTCTGCCAAAAGGTCTAATCAGAACTAGGAATACAGCAAAATAAAATCTGCTTCCTGAATGCTTACCACCTGACTTTTTCTCCCCACTCAATTCCAGAGCCCTGAGTGAGGACATCCAGGAATGACAGAGAATGCACCTGGCTCCACTGTCCTTTCAGCATTTACTTGCTCAGTCTGCAACCTGAGCGCCCTGAATGCCTGCCCACATGTGGAAAAAGCCCATTCTATAAATCTGTACAGCCTCCAACCAGGTCTTTCTGGAAAAAAGCCATCCAATTCTGGGGCATAAAGCCTCACACACCTCAAGAGAGGTACAGGAGGAATGTAACGAATATTAACAAAAGTTGTCATAATAACAGCTAACATTTACGTTGTGGTTACCATGCCAGGCACTCAGTACCTTATAAATGTTAACTTAATACAGTCCCCACAACAACCCTGTAAGATGGCTGCCGTTATGACACCTACCAGAGAGCTAGGGAAACTGAGGCACAGAAGGTTTGCATAATCTGCCTAAGGTCCTACAGCTTCTACATGATGAGGCTGAGATTCAAACCCAGGCTCCAGGGTCAGTGCTCTTCACGACTGTACTGTAAGAGCTATTGCTTATCTAGGCATCTTCTAACTATTTATCACTAATCCCACAGCACTGATTTTGAGATACTTATGTTTGGGCACAATATCCACTGTCATGAGAGTCAATACTGGGCCCTCAAGGCCTCCAACAGAAATGATAATTCTACTTGGTTTCTCCAGCCCCTTCTCCCCACTCCCCAAACTAGTTCCACCAAAGCCAAATCAAAACTTCACAGAGCAGGATTTCTCTCCTCTCGTAACTCCCCTGGCACTGCACCACTTCACCCCTAATTATATACCATCTGTCACATAGAGTTCCCTAATTGTTTCTTGTATATTAGCCTTTTCTTCCCCACTCGACTGCAAAATTCTTTGGAAGTACCCATACTTTTTGTGAAACCCAACAAAACTAGGCAGAAACATAGGCTTGCAAATGTAGACTTAGGATTACACTTTCACTGGCTGGCTAATTTACTTTGCTTTTCTGGCTCTTCTTTATTATCAACCCTTAAAAACAGATAAAAGTATTAAGTTTATGAGATTTTATTTACTTTTTGAAACAGGGTCGTGCTCTGTTGTTCAGGCTAGAGTACAGTGACGTGGTCATAGCTCATCACAGCCTCAACCTCCAGGTTCAAACGAGCCTCCCACATCAGCGCCCCCCTCCCCCGCCCCAAGTAGCCGGGACTACAGGTGCACACCACCACAACTGGCTAACTTTATTTATTTATTTATTTATTTATTTATTTATTTAGTAAAGACAGGGACTCACCGTGTTGCCCAGACTGGCCTCAAACTTCTGGGCTCAAGCGATCCTCCCACCTCGGCCTCCCAAAGTGTTGGGACCACAGGTGTGAACTACCATACCCAGCCAGTTTATGCTATTCAAAACCAGCATTAGGGGAGATATTCCACCAACATAACCTAAGCAACAACTCTGTTTCAAGATCTGTACTCCAAGCATCTCCTACATTATCTTTTAAACCCTTCAGCAGCCTCCATAAGGGGGATGTTACTATCCCAGTTACAGGAAAGAGGAACCTGGGCCTACCGGTGGTGAGTAATTTCACCAATGCCATTACAGGTTGATGAATAAAGGAAGGTTTTAAAAGATCTGTCCTGGCCGGGCACGGTGGCTCAAGCCTGTAATCCCAGCACTTTGGGAGGCCGAGATGGGTGGATCATGAGGTCAGGAGATCGAGACCATCCTGGCTAACCCAGTGAAACCCCATCTCTACTAAAAAATACAAAAAACTAGCCAGGCGAGGTGGCGGTCGCCTGTAGTCCCAGCTACTCGGGAGGCTGAGGCAGGAGAATGGCGTAAACCCAGGAGGCGGAGCTTGCAGTGAGCCGAGATCCGGCCACTGCACTCCAGGCTGGGCGACAGAGCGAGACTCTGTCTCAAAAAAAAAAAAAAAAAAAAGATCTGTCCCAAAAACCCCTACTAGCCTCCCTCTAATGTGGGGACTGAGGTGCCAAGATTCAAATTGTCCTTAAAGCAACCTTTATAAAAAATGTTATCATAACAGAGAAAATTTGAAATTCTATTAAAAAGGCATTTTAAAAAGATGAATTGATGACCATGTTCATGGATAGAATTACAGTAAGGCAGAAACTTTTACAATATTAGACAGAAAAATCATATATTCAATGCAATGCCCATCATACTTTCCTAAGTTTGTTGAGAACTTAATAAGCATTCCAAAAGCATATGGAAGTATAAAGATCCACAGATAACCAAGTCAAAGTCTAAAGAAAAGTAGGGGCTCACTCTGCCGTATAAAACACACTGCAAAGCTATAATAAACAAAATGTGGGCGTGGGCATAGAAACAGATGACTGGTATCAGTATGTTGCATGTAATGGGGACAGTTTCAGTTCTGGGTGATAAAAAATGTTCTGGAAATGCATAGTGGTGACAACAGTGTAAATGTACTTAATGCCACTGAATTATACACTTAAAATGGTTACATGATAAATTTTATGTTATGTGTATGTTATCATAATTTTAAAAGATTTTAAAAAATCAATATGTTGAATGAAAGGAGCCAGACACAAAATGGTACTATACTGTATGGTCCATTTATATAAAATTCTAGAAAACACAAACTAATCTACAGTGACAGCATATCAGTGGTTGCTTAAGTCTGGGGACAAAGGGATGGATGGATTACAAAGGGGTGTGAGGGCAATTTTGGGGTGATGAAAATGCTCTGTATCTTCATTGTGATGGTTTCACAGATATGTACATCTGTCAAAAGTAATCAAGCTGTACATTTTGAATGGATTTAATTTACACACATAAGTTACAACTCTTATTTTTATTTATTTATTTATTTATTTATGAGACAGGGTCTCACTCTGTCACCCAGGATGGAGTGCAGTGATGCAGTCTGGGCTCACTGCAAACTCTGCCTCCTGAGCTCAAGCAATCCTCCTATCTCAGCCTCCCGAGTAGGTAGGACTACACCAATTAACCAGGCTAACTTTTGTATTTTTTGTTCAGACAGGGTATTGACCAGGCTGTTCTTGAACTCCTGGGCTCAAGCAATCCACCTGCCTCAGCCTCCCAAAATGCTGGGATTACAGGTGTGAGCCACTGTGCCTGGCACTGGCTTAATTTTTTTTTTTTTTTTTTTCTGGAAGAGTGTAGAGGACTACATGCTCTGCTCGCAAACCAGACGTTCCCGGTAAGCCCTGCTCTTGCAAACGAAGCAGGGCGTTCCTTCCCTGCAAACAGGGAGGACAAAGGAGCCAGCTGCTAACAGCAGACCCTGGGGGCTTGTTTATGTGTAAACATCTTGAAAATCCAGAAAGTCAGGGAAAGGTCAGAAAAACAACAATGTGTCTTGTGACTTGGCAACATTCCACAAACGACTGTATAAAATAAAGCAGAGCTCACCATTCGAGGTGGCCGCCATGTTTGTCTTGTCTTGTGTGTTCATTCCTTTGTTTAGGAAACATGCGGATCCCAACAGTAGAGACAGGGTCCTTCTATGTTGCCCAGGCTGGTCTTGAACTCCTGGACTCAAACAATCCTCCCACCTCAGCCTCCCAAAGTGCTGGGATTATGGGCGTGTGCCACCATGCCCAGCCTTAATAACTCCTAATAAAGTTGAAAAAGTAAACTAATGTGTGTATGTGGGGACCTGAGGTATGATAAAAGTGGCTCCACTAAACTATATGAAGGAAAGAATACATTGTTTAATAGATGATTTAGGAAAACTATCTCACAAAATGGAAAGGAAAAAAATAATGTGAGATTCCTATGTTTTCCCATATACAAAGATGAACCTCAAAGAGAATAAAGCCCTCAATGTGAAAGGTAAAACTGGAAAGCTGACAGAATACAGAATATCTTCATAATCTTGGGGTAAGCAAGAACATCTTAAGACTCTTAAAGTGCAACCTAAGGCAAAAATTAATGGATTGTGGCTATATCAAAACTAAAAATGTCTCAAAGTTACCATTGATAAAGTTGATAAACAGATGACAGGATGGGATTAACATCTAGAATATATCAAAAAAAGTCTGCAAATCAACACATTAGGAAAAGCAAGTATGGCTAGTCAAATAAATTATAATCACTGACGAATATATTAAAAGAGTTCAAATTCACTAAGAAATCATATAAGTTCACAAAAAAAAACGATATCCCACTTTATGGCCACCAAACATTGGTAAAACTAGAAAGCTGGTTAATAACAAACTTGAGCAAGAACATGGGGAATCAGGAACCCTTGTGCACTGATGTGGAGCAGAAAGCAGCTGAGCGAGTCTGCAGAGTAATTTAGCAGTGTTTAGTAAAAACAGATTGTTTGTACACCATTACTCAGCCATCCCTCTCCTAAGTATGTACCCTTAGAGCAGTGGTTCTCAAACTTTCCCATGTATCAGAATCTCCAGCCTGGGCATGCTGAAGCACAGTTTAGGGTTTCTGATTCAGGAAGTCTAGAATGTTGGGACCCAAGAATCTGCATTTCTAACAGTTCACAGTTGATGCCGATGCTGCCAGGTGTGGACCATACTTTGAGAACCACTACCCTAGGGATATTCTCAACCCGATCATTAAGAAAATGCACACAGACCCAGCTACTCAGGAGGCTGAGGTAGGAGAATCTCTCGAGCCCAGGAGGCAGAGGCTGCAGTGAGCCAAGATCGCGCCACTGCACACCTGCCTGGGCGACAGAGCAAGACACTGTCTCAGAAAAAAAAACAAAAAAGGAAAAGAAAAAAAGAAAGAAAATGCATACAGGATGTTCGCTAGTGGTAGCAGGAGTAGAAGTGAGTTAAGCATCTACCATTAGGGAAATGGGTAAGTAAAAGTAGGAGACACACAAAAGACCAGCCCTACAAAGCAGCAGTCAAGGCAATGCACTAGATAAACCTACACTAACAGGGATCTCACAAATAAAATGTTAAGGTTCTTTTGACTTTTACGAATGCCTGCAAATTTCCATAATAAAAGCTCTAACATTGAATAAAAAAAGAATGAAATCTATAGCATAGAACCACTTATGTAAACTAAAAACAAAAAAATAACTCAACATCTTTAACAAGGATACAGA
>NW_012103987.1:2668984-2672940 GCF_000951045.1 Mandrillus leucophaeus
TGGGAGGGGAATGAAGGAGAAAAACATAGAACAAGCAAGGGGCTTCTTTGCACAGTGAGGATCCTGTGCCAAGAACTGGAATGTGAGCTCAGCTCTCAGCACCAGGAGTCTAAAAGGTAAATCACCCAAATTCTCTAAATCTCCACTCACCTGCATTTACCTCTAATGGTTGCTTCAGTTAAAGTCCCCGTGGCTTTACATCATTAAGGGGGCAGATCAGCTTGTCACTGAGTGGAAGGGAATCTTTCTCAATACCAGCTGGGGGTGATTTCAGGTCCCCAAAATCAAACCTGCTACTGAGCCCTGGATTTTCCTTTTGACATATTAGTTTAAAATGACACTAGTGCTCTTGGCTTTTGGCAGAGTGTGCGTGTCTGTTTCTCCGTGTCTTTCTCTTTGCTGTCTGTGTGAGTCTCTGTGTCTGTGGATCTGTGTGCGACTGCGTGTGTGTGTTGTGTTTATCTGTGGAGATTGAGGACTGGGAGAACAGCAAAGCATTCCAGCGGAGCCTGAACCACACTTACTCATCATCACCATTCAATGCAGCTTTACTGAATCCCGGAAGTCACAGTTATAAAACCAAGCTACCTTCCTGGGGCTCCGCCCACCCTTCTCTCCCTTTCTTCACTCTCTCCTCCCCAACATCCAATGCTGCCTCCCAACTCCCACATCCAAGTGGGCTGATCCAAAATAAGGTCCTCTTGTGACTGGGTAGCTTAATGGAGGTAACAACCTTTACAGGGATGCTCTTGGAGAGGAGAAATAGCCATTTATATTCCTGACCAAAAGCCTTTAATAGGAAAGCCAAAAATCTTGAAGACCAGGATGTCATAAAAGTTCTTCCAGAAGAGACTGTTATGGTTATAGCTACCATCCAAAAAAGGCAAAGCCATCTATAACATGTTATACCCCCACAAGGACACAAGGGCCACAGCTCTTTCCAAGAGCAACTGAATAGTTTGCCATATGAAGTGGTGGGAAAGTGTATGTGGCAATCAAAAAATAAAAATCACCACTGATCAAATTTGTGTGAGAAAATGCAACAGATTCTTCTGACAAGATTGCTCTAAAAAGCAAGCTCATGCCAAGAAAGTACATCTTTAGGGGAAGAAGAAATACCTAAACAATTGGAGGAAGGAACAGATAGTGATGGTAAAGGGCAGAATGAACTGGCAGCACACTCATGCCTCCCTCCTAAAGACCAGGGCATTGATCCCTGTGTGCAAACAATCCAGAACTTTTATTCCCAAAATGCTCTTTCAGCTTTTCTATAGCAGCATTTTTCAGAGTTTTCCTGAAATGTTATGTATAAAATGAAGTTTTGTAAGTTAAAGCACATTTGACATGCAACAGGAGCACTTTTTAGTTAAAAAAAAAAAAAAAAAATTCTGCCAGGTACAGTGGCACACACCTGTAATTCCAGCACTTTGAGAGGCCAAGGCGGTAGGATCACTTGAGCCCAGGAGTTTGGGACCAGCCTGGGCAACATAGCAAAACCCATGTCTACAAAAAGTAGCTGGGCTTGATGGTGCATGCCTGTAGTCCCAGCTACTTGGGAGGCTGAGGTAAGAGAATCACCTGAGCCTGGAGAGTTCAAGGCTGCAGTGAGCTGAGATTGTACCACTGCACTCCATCCTGGGCGCCAGAACAAAACCCTGTCTCAAAAGAAAAACAAACAAAACTGATGGCTATACTTAGGAGTCAGGAATCCGTTTGGTTTTCATGACATATGTTAACAAAGCACACCATTTTTCCACCTGAAATGCAGGGTCTGCCACAAGTTTGAAAATTAATAAATTTAACCAGAAAAGTAAAAGAATCAAGTTTTCAAGCTAAAATTGAATGTCTATGGTCAACACAGGCAATCATGTCTTATGAAAACATAAACATTCTTTAAATGTCAATGTGCAAAGGCATTGATGCATATATTTTATTCTAACCATATTAATACAGACTTAAAAATAGTTGATGAAGATGGTGAATACTGGTAAACTCTTCTGTTATGAAGAATTTTTTAAATTTCAGCTGCAGAGGCATGTATTGAGTGCTAAGACATTGTGCAAGATGCTAGAAATCCTCCAATGAGTAAGACACTGGTTTAATAACCGTGTCCTCTGATGTCAATTTAATACATCTCTGGAGTTAATGTCTTTTATTAAAAAGTTTCCAGATATTTCAAATAGCTCACTATCATCACCGAAGAATTGCAGAAATATATCTTGTTATTTTACTAAAAACATAAATTTCTATTCTGTGAAGCAGAAATGGAAGGAAAGGCCACTTCACTGCTTTACATATCACTATCACTTTCTGCAGAATAACTACTTAAACTGCATGGCGGCAGTGGCCACCCCCCTGCTACCCAGCAGGTCACAGAGATGGACAGACTCAAAAACATGCTATATATTGCTGTATATTTTAAGAGGCGCAGTAAGGAAACTCGAAAAACCAGGGCCTCCAGAGCTAAACAGGAAGCAAGATAAGGCAAGTGAGCTGCCACAGGCAGAAGGCAGCTCCTGGAGGTTCCCCCAAAGCTGGCGCCTCCGACAGCAGGCACAGGCTGCTGCTTGCTTGCTTGCTTGCTTGCTTGCTTCTTTGCTTGGCCACGGCATGTCTTCAGAGCTGGAAAGCTGCCACCTGCTGAATCACCAAACATCCCTGGGCTTCCCTTGGAGCACTGACCAGACAGGCACCCATCCCCCGCTGCCTTAGCCCGTGGACATTTCACACCCCGACCAATGAAACGCCCCGCCCTCTCCCCTTCTGCACAGGCCAAAACAGCCACCAACCCCGTTCCATCTGGGCAGCTCTAGGCAACTCCCATCGCGTTCCTACGTCACCAGTCCCACTCCTCTCCTTCGGCCCACTCAGTACCCCCTGAATGTTCAACCCCCAGTGCCAGGAAGCGTGGGGAGTTCACAGTACAGCACATCAGACATTCGCCACTTCCACATCCAGGGAACCAACCAGAAACATCTCCAAACCTGAAAGCAAAATAACCTGTCCAAACAGCTTTAAAGGTCCAGGAAGGTAAATGTCAAGGGAGCTAAAATAGTCGACAGGCCCCAGAACATAGAAAATAAACTTCCCTTTCAGAAAGCAGCCTTCACTTGGTTTCGCAAGCGTGTACCGCTGAAGTCTGTACTGTTTGAAGGTGAAAAGAAACATCTGAGAAGCACCTGCCTGGATTCTCTTCGCTCCCTCCGGCCATGACAACCCTACTCCCGATTTCTACTTCGCGGCACGGAAGAGGAAAGCAGCATTCACCAGAACGCTCCAGGCTGAATCCGTTAGCTGGACTATGGCACTCTACCCGGCTCACGGGAAGATGCCACAAGCCCGAGTTCGGGTTAAGACGGTGGGAGAGGCAGCCGCTGCTGCCGCTGTTTTGCCCTTGACACGTCGCTGGGGGATAGCGCAGACCCCCTCTGTCACGGAAAAGCCGTGTCCTGGAGAGACTGTCCAGTTCTGGGCTGCGCCGATGCCCCTCCAGGCCTTGCCCCTAAACGTCCCCGCCCAGCGGGGGCAGCCCTGAGGGGTCTCAGAGCCGCCCGCGGGCCTGGGGGGCTGTTACGCGGCCTGGGGAGAAGCCCTCTCCTCGGGGAGGGTGAGTCCCACCTGTTTCGTCGTCAGGGGGCATCGAGGGGCCACTGTGGGGGGATCCCGAAACAGTGGACGCCTGGCCGGCCGGCTGCGATCTGGCCCGAAGGTACCAACTGTCACACCACCACCTAGGCTGTGGGGGTGGGGCCGTGATTGGAGCCGGCCCCTGGGGGGGGGGTCTCCGGACCCCCGGTGGGCCACTGCCCAAAGGCTCCTCGCCTCCCGAGCGCCCCAATCCGACACTAGGCAGCCTTCCAGCCCGCACGCAGTAGCTCTTAAAAGATGCCCACTGACGCCTCCTCCTTCCTCCCCGCCCCAACTTAGCCGGGGAGCCCCGCCGGCGGCCCGCCCCC
>NW_012103987.1:2679245-2680602 GCF_000951045.1 Mandrillus leucophaeus
AAAAAACTAGCCGGGCGAGGTGGCGGGCGCCTGTAGTTCCAGCTACTCGGGAGGCTGAGGCAGGAGAATGGCATAAACCCGGGAGGCGGAGCTTGCAGTGAGCTGAGATCTGGCCTCTGCACTCCAGCCTGGGCGACAGAGCGAGACTCTGTCTCAAAAAAATAAAAGCATAAATAAATACAGAAAGAAATCTAAAAAGAAATGACCGTAGCAGTAAAAGTAAATTCTGAGTGAAGTGACTTTAAGAGCGTTGCCCCTCCTTGAAATTTTATTTAGTTATGGTCCGTAAGTTTATTAAAAATTTTTTTAATAAAAATAATTTAATAAAAATAATTCTCCCTCTTCAGTCCATCCAGTCCTAAAGAATTTTTATCAGTGCCCTTTTTTTTCTTCAGAGTCACTCTTTCACCCAGGCTGGAGTACAGTGGCACTATCACAGCTCCCTGCAACCTTGACTTCTACAACTCCAGTGATCCTCCACCCTCAGCCTCCTGAGTATCTGAGACCACAGGTGCAAGGCACCATGCCCAGCTAAATTTTATATTTTGGGCAAAGGGGGTTTCATCATGTTTCCCAAGCTGGTCTTGAACCCCTGAGCTCAAGTAATCCACTGGCCTCAGCTTCCCAAAGTGCTGAGATTATAAGCATGAGCCACTGTGCCTGGCCTACCAGTGTATTTCTTAGGAAAAATTTAATAAACATCATATTGTTGGATTGCAAAATTTTTGGATTCTCAAGTACACAGAATATCATGAATTAGGTTGCTGTCAAGACAACTAGGAAACAAAAATGAATCACCTCCAAGTCACAATCTGTCATTAGAAATCATGTTAAAAATAATACTAAGAGCAAATACTGAGGCAAATGCTTCACTTGCCCGAACAGCTATTCTGAAGTAAGTGGTTTGGTTCCAAATGAATGACTTTTCTACCTTTAGAAGGTAAACTACCTGATTTAAAATGTGGTTTTATTCAGTGGACCTTTCAGCAGTAGCCATCGCTCACCATTGAGAAGGCGGGCCTCTCCCACCACCTTAATTTTTGTAGGTCTATCTTTCACCCTCTAGCATACGTCTTACTAAGGCATCTAAAGTACTTGCTACTTCGTACTCATGGGATCCAATGATGATCACATAATGTCATCAACAGAGTGGGCCAGTGTGATGTTTTGTGGAATGTCAGAACAATCAAGATCACTTCAGACTATTATGGCAGTGAGCAGGAGAACTAATGGAGCCTGTAGCAACACTGGGAAGACATACTATTGGCCCTGTTGGGTAACAGCAAATCACTTTTTTTTTTTTTTTTTTTTTTGAGACGGAGTCTCGCTCTGTCCCCCAGGCTGGAGTGTAGTGGCC
>NW_012103987.1:2684192-2685591 GCF_000951045.1 Mandrillus leucophaeus
TTGGGGTACGGGAGTCCTGCACCGACTCCTGGTTTGCCCAGAGGACAGGTCCTCGCCCGGGCCAGAAGCAAACTGCGGCGAAATTGAGACAGCAGAACTCCGCTGGCGCAGGGCCCCAGCTTTTCCCCAGAGGCGGAAGTTGGCGAGGGAGTCCTCTTCCGTTATCCAGCGAGAGCTCTGCTCCGGCTGCCTCCCGGTTCTAACCTAGTCCCTGCAGAGAGGAGTGATGTACCGGCAGGGACGTTGGACAGAGGCCGTGCTCTTCCCTGCGGCGCATACCCCGCGGCCCCTGCTGGTGGGCAGCTTCGATGGTGCTGATGTTCATAGTGAACATTTATTGAGGGCCTGCTTCCAGTCCCTTGGGTTTCCTGGTGTCTCGGGACCTGCCGCGTCACTGTCACCCTAGAATTTGTTAGAAATGCACGTTTTCGGCCCCACATAGACCTACAGAACCAGCAGCTGCGGGTGGGGTCCTGCAATCTGATTAACAAAGCCCTCCAGGTAGTTGTCATGGACGCCTCTATATTTCAGCTAAGCAGTCTATTTTAATAAGCTAGGCAGTGAAAATTTCCATAGTTTTCCCCAAAGCACAGTGAGGAGTCAGGGATTCAAAAAGAGGCAATCTGCCCCAATGCAGGCATTTTATTGTACTCTCCACTCCTGGCTCCTCTGGCTTTTTAGCCTTTAAGACACAGTACTGCTCTTCTCAGGAAAATTAGGAAGGGACATTTGTCACATATGTTTGTCAAGTACGGCTTTAAAATAACTGAAATTCAGTTCAACTGCATGTTTTGAGTATCTACTGGGGGCAAGGCTCTGAAGTATAGTAGCCCTACTGGTTATTTTTGTCAGTTTGCACCTAAAAGGTGAAAGGAAGGCTTGCTTGCTTGTGATGTAAATTTTTTCGAACTAAGGGAGTGCCAGAAAACTGCTGGCTGGTTTCTCTCCCGTGTTGGTTTCTCTCCACGTTTCTATCCAGAACGTGCTGTAAGCTTTGGACTTCCTGAAACTCAAGTAAGCGTCTGGTCTTTGATGTACTTTAAAATGCACCCCACCCCCCGCATGCAAGAAAACTAAATTTTTCAAAATATTAATACTTCTTGAATGTAAATGGTGTGTCTAGGGTACTGGCATAGTTTTTTTTCTAATTTTCTGTATGTTTGAAATGTTTCATAATAAAATCCTTTTAAATTTTTCATGAGTAATTTTAGGAGGATATATGTAGCACATGGAAAAAAGCAAGGCATAGAAGTATTTCCACTTTAATTTCAGTTTCATAAAATAATTCAGAGAGGAAAAAGTCATAAATACACCATACATAAAAATAAAAGCATAAGGGCCGGGCGCGGTGGCTCAAGCCTGTAATCCCAGCACTTTGGGAGGCCGAGACGGGCGGATC
>NW_012103987.1:2687101-2730402 GCF_000951045.1 Mandrillus leucophaeus
TCCACCTCCCGGGTTTACGCCATTCTCCTGCCTCAGCCTCCCGAGTAGCTGGGACTACAGGCGCCCGCCACATCGCCCGGCTAGTTTTTTGTATTTTTTGGTAGAGACGGGGTTTCACCGGGTTAGCCAGGATGGTCTCGATTTCCTGATCTCGTGATTCGCCCGTCTCAGCCTCCCAAAGTGCTGGGATTACAGGCTTGAGCCACTGCGCCCGGCACAGCAAATCACTTCTGACGGACCTTGCAAATTAGTATGGAGGAAAAGGCATTAGCAAGGTAAATAAGTGCATACCAAATGTCAGATCTTCCCCAGCTGCATACCAATGTGTTAATCTGCGCCAATAAAGGTACTACTTCCGGGAGAGCAGCTGAAATTGGAGTCCCCATCTGATTACATTTATGACATTCCACAGTCATTCTTCAAGATTCATCTGTCTTCTGCACAGCTTAAACTGGTGAATTAAATAGGAGATGTTATAGGTATCACTACCAACAACCTGTAGTCAAAGTTCAAATAGTGCTCTGGAAGCAAGGAGGCTTTTGTTTCTATCCATGGAAATTTGTCTCAATGGGATCCAGAGCCACGTAGCCTAAGTAACAGGAGCAAGACCTTAGGAGCCCCCGCTTAGCCCTTTAAACTCTTCTGGCCAACCTGGGTTCCAAACCAAGGCTAACCAAAAAAACTAGCTAAAGACAACAAAGGTCATTTCAAGTATTGGCCCCAAGGCTTAGATCTGATAATACTCAACGTTCTGTGCTCATTCCTGTGTTCCTGGCTAGGATTCCTGGCTTCAGTAACTGCTTGGCTTCTCCTATTCATCGACAAAAAATTGGAATTTATTTGAAGATACCAGGGTAGATCAGGGATGCAGCTGAGGCTCGGGATGAGATGGGAACCAGGAACTGGAGTATTGAAAGGAACCCAGAAAGTCTCCCTCTGTCTCCTCTGCATTTCTATTTATTCTCTCCCTGTGCTTTCTGGCTTTTTGCCTTCAGTTCCATGAAACGACCACTTGAGAGCTCCCAAGTTTTTAATCTCTTCCAGAGAGTAGCAAGAACAACCCTACCTATATTCATTAACCCTCTTGTCTAGTTGACTGCTATTCCCCAGATTCCCACTGGTCACTTAATCTTACTAATATTTCAAGGTCCATCTCCAATTTCACCTTTTTTTTTTGTATACAAATGATCATAACAGCTTTATTTATAACAGCCCCAAATTGGAAACAACCCAAGTGTCCCTCAGTAGGTCAATGAATCTATTCAATGAAGTAGTACTCAGCAATGAAAAACACAAAAACGAAAACTCTTGACACATGCTACCACGTGAATGAATCTCAAAATAATTATACTGAGTAAAATGAGGCTGACCAAAAAACGGATACATATTGTATGATTCAATTTGCATAGAATTCTAGGACAGGCGAACTAATATTAGAGCAAAAGGGCACTTGGGGATGATGGGTCCGATTCTCACCTTGATCACGGTGATAGTTTTACGCAGGGTATACATATGCTAACACACTGTATACTTTAGATATGTGCAGTTTATCGGTTGTCAAGTATACCTCAGTAAAGCTAAAATTAAAATATTAATGGGCTCCACATTCTGGAGACACTGGCAGTAGAACTATTATTTTCAGCTTGAAATATTTGGTAAAAGTGATTTGAACTTTATCTTCACAGTTGTAGCAAGGAAACCAAAAGGTATAAACATTCACTGATGGAAAAACAATGTCATAAAGTCATCCCAGTATCTGTGGGGAGTTGGATACCAAAATCCTCAGATGGTGAAGTCCCTGATTTAAAAAAAGGTACAGTATTTGCGTATAACCTACCCATATCCTCCTGTATACTTTAAATCATCACTAGATTACTTATATGACCCAATACAATGTAATTGCTGTGGGAATAGTTGTTATACTGTATTCTGTAGAGAATAATAAGAAAAAAAAAGTATACATGTTTGGTACAGATGCAATTTTTTCTTAAATATTTTTTATCTGTAGTTGGTTGATGTGGAACCCACAAATACAGCAGCAAGCTGACTGTATATACTAAGAAAAATTACAAAGTGAAAATGAGGAATTCTCATTTGCTAAATGAAACCAAATCTAACATATTTCTCAACAATGAATAAAACCACTTGAGAGTCAAATATTTGGTGTCTGACAGCCGTCTCTCTCCTGCATATTGCTGTGGTTTACAACAGTGGTGCCCTTGGGTTCAGAAACCTGAACTGTGGTCTTCAGTTGTTCCCCAAGCTCCTCTATCAGAGGCCCAGACACTCCAAGAGGCAAGTAACTTTCCTTGACTGGTATCAGACTCCTGGATGGCTGTGTTTGTGCATATTCCACCATCAACAATAAGAAGGGCACCGCTTTCTTCAAGAAAGGGACCTTGCAAAGAACTGACTGTCTCAGATGGACTATCTTTGAGTTCATCTTGTTCTGAATCTGAGTCTGAGTCTTCGTTTCCAGATGACACAGTGCTGTCTGAGTCCTCCGAATCAGTTGCCTCAGAGCTGGAGCAAAGTTTCTGCTGCCCAGAAACTGAATGGGCTGCTTTTAATGCAGATTCTTCCTCCTGGACAAGAAGTGCTGCTGCTTCTAGGTCTTCCAGTTCTAACCCCAACTGGGCATTTGTAAGGGAGACTTCCTTTAAGGCTTCTGCAAGAGCTGCCAACGTTTTGGATTTGACATTCTGAATCCACGCGCAGTAGTCTGAGATGTAGAGATCATTCAGTATATATGCTGGGTCGTTTTCCTGAAACATGTTGTGAATATCCAGGAGACACTTTAAAACTGCACTTTTACCTAGTTGCAATATCTTTATAGTCTCCCCGTAGGCCTTCATTGCCAGTTTGAAATGGCGATAGAGTGGGCAACACAACACCCTTCTTCCAAAAGACACCATGATATCATGAACATTAGTCCAAGTCTCCAACCAGCATAGTGTTGGACTCAGTTTCCTGATATTCCATGCAGATTCAACATCCTTCTGTCTTTCAGTGACATGGGTTTCTTAGCAATATGCCAGAAGGATATCAATCAAACTGTAGTACACTTGACGACAAGCTCTCTTGTCTAACAGATAAGATTTATTCAGTTTGGGAGGCCAAGACGGGCGGATCACGAGGTCAGGAGATCGAGACCATCCTGGTGAACACGGTGAAACCCCGTCTCTACTAAAAAATACAAAAAACTAGCCAGGCAAGGTGGCAGGCGTCTGTAGTCCCAGCTACTCAGGAGGCTGAGGCAGCAGAATGGCGTAAACCCAGGAGGCGGAGCTTGCAGTGAGCTGAGATCCAGCCACTGCACTCCAGCCTGGGCGACAGAGCAAGACTCCGTCTCAAGAAAAAAAAAAAAAAGATTTATTGACAAATTCTTGTAGCTGATATTTCTCTTCTTCAGAAAAAGACACTAATGCAGCATGATTTTCTTGCTTCTGACTCTTTTCCAAAAAGGCCGTCGTTTTTTAATATCTGTTAGTCCACCAAGGATTATACTTCAAAATCCGTTCAACTGCCTCATCTTCAAAAAAGTCAGCTAGATAATGATCAGGATCAAACTTGGCCAGCTCAGCTGCCAGGTGCTTCTGTTTTCGTTCAGCTGCAGGGGTGAAATCTGGATCCTTAATAATGTCATTCAATTCATCCTGTAACTGCTAAAACACCCCTGATCATAAGTTTCTGAGCCCATAGTGGCACCGCGGATTCAAAGCACTTTCTGATACCTCTTCATAGGTGTCTGCTCAATTTCCGAATCAAACTCTTCATCATCAACTACTTCCTCGGGAATCTCAAAGCACCTATTTCTTCCACAGGTGGTTTTGCTGTCCCGGATTTTCCTGGTGCCAGAAGAGCAACACATTTTCAGCCCCTCAAAATGCTGGCCAGGGGTTTCTCTGGGCAGGTGAATGGTAAAAATTCCTTTATCTGCATCATAGGACCCTTGCTCACTTCCATTTTCTGCAATTCTGCCAGGAGGGGTTAATTTGAGAAAGTACGGCTTGGCATAGTAGAACTAGAAGTCAGACCCCTCGAAGTAGACGTTGAACTCAGAGATCCGGGCGTAGGGCATGCAGACTGCGATGGTCAGGAAGTCCGGCTCCTGGCTGAGGAGGTCGAACGCCAGGGTCAGCATCGCCACACTGGACTCAAGGGCCAGCGCGGCTCGCCCTCACTGCCGCGGCGGTCCCGCCACGCAACTCTCTCCACTTTCACCCTTTTAAAATAAAAGATGTCTGGGCCAGGCGCAGTGGCTCACGCCTGTAATCCCAACACTTTGGGAGGCAGAGGCGGGTGGATCCTGACCTGAGGTCAGGAATTCGAGACCAGCCCCGCCAACATGGTGAAATCCCTACTCTACTAAAAATACAAACATCAGTTGGGCGTGGTGGTGGGCGCCTGTAATCCCAGCTACTCAGAAGGCTGAGGCAGGAGAATCCCTTGAACCCAGGAGGCAGAGGTTGCAATGCGCTGAGATCACGCCACTGCACTCCAGCCTGGGCGACAGAATGAGACTCTGCCTCAAAAAAATAAAAAAAAGTCTGCCTTCCAGGACACAGAAACCTCCTATACACACATTTTGGCACTTGATTATATTATGTCTTTTACAGTTCTCTGCATGTTTCTTGCACATAAGTCTTGATTCTTCGATTACATATTAAATTTCTATCAAGGATATATATTTAGTTTTCATCTTTCAGAGACCTAACATAGGACTTGGCACCAAGTAGCCCATAGTAAACAGTTATTGAACCGTAATGTATGATTTTCTTTTCTACTTTTCACTGGTATGTTTTTGTTTAAAAAGGGTAAACCACCAGGAATGGAAATGTCCTTGCTATGTTATCCTTCTTCTCTAATTAGCAACCACCCTTCACAATCTGCCTCATTACATTTAAAAAGGATTTTCAAATTAGACATTTATGCCTGGGCATTAACCAGGGACCGATGAATCAGTGCCATCAGCAGAACACTGCCCTGGCTGGCAGACATGGTACCATTGTCAAGACTTGTAATTTACTCCTGGCTTTTCAAATAGTCAATGTGTAACTCCAGGCAAGGTTTAATTATTTCCTAGTAAAACGGGAATAATATAACCCACCCCCACTTTGCTTCCCATGGGTATCGTGAGAATTAATTAGTTCTTTAATAAGAATATATGTCTATAAAATGTTTCATAGTTCATTAGAGGTATACATAAATGAAAACGTAAGATATTGTTCAATGTATTATGAATGTTAATTATTGCTGTATTTAGTACAAAGTACATGTATTATATCAACAGTGGTAGTACACAAAATAACGAATACATGTTGGGTCAGCACCTCCTCCAATTACCATTTGCAGACAAGTCCTGGATGGCCAGAACTAATTGGAAGGTTGAGACAAAAATTATATCTCCCACACTAAAGAAGGGGAGATTGATATAGTGCACTCACCTAAATTTCGTAGTTCCTGCGTGAACTCCTCAAAAGCTTCAAATCTAGGCCAGACTACAGGAAGAACAGCAGCAACTGAAGACTGGCACCTTTTCTGGAACCTCAGCAGCACCTTCCTTGTTTCATAAGATTTCAAAGAAGCATATCAAAATTCTTCCACCCATTCCTTCACAGTATAATAGGAGAAACCATCTTTCCTCTGTTGACACCTGGAAGAATGAGAGACCAACGCACTCCAGGACACAGCCAAAAAAATTCAGCGAAAGATTTGCTAAATCCTCTGCACTATGATCTAGACCAGGATTTCTCAACCCCAGCTCTGTGGACATTTGGGCCAGGTAATTGTTTGTTGCCAGAGGCCGTCCTGTACGTCATCAGGCGTTTACCAGCATTCCTGGCCTCAAACAAATAGATGCCAGTAGCACCTCCCCCATCCACTTGTGACAGCCAAAGGTATCTCCAGACATTGCCAAATGTCCCCTGGTATGGGGGAATCATCCTCAGTTGAGAATCACTGGTTTAGACAATGATCAAAGTGGGATAACTAAATCAAAAGACACTGCAATCTTAAGTTGATCAAGCATTCTTCTTTGAAATCACTCAGCACTTTCATATATTGCATTTATATCTTAGGTATTCATATTCTATCAATTCAGCCAATGTTTGTTGAGTGCTCAATGTTCAAGGTACAAGATCAAGTAAGTAATTCTGTATATCCATAAAACAGAAATGGATATGGTATGTCCCGGTTCTCCACAGCAGGCATTTATGTTATTCCCATCCCAATGTTTATCCCCGATCAGGGTTGTCAAATATTGCATGGGACATACTTATACTAAAAAATTATTCATTATTTATCTGAAACTGAAATTTAACTGGATTTCCTGTGTGCATGCATGTGTATGTTTGTTTTCCTAAATCTGACAACCCTACCCTGATAGGCTCAAGGTTTTTTCCCTGTCCACAAACTTTATAACTTGACTTCATTAAAAATAGTAAAGAGGAGTTATTGCAAAGGCTTTAAAAATGCTGTTAGAATGAGTAGCACAACTACATTTGAGGATACATTTTCTTTGAAAGATGTTTATTTTCCTACTGCAAATGTTGGTAAACTCCTTAGAACTCATTCAAAGCCTGATAGAATTCATTGCCTGATTTATTTAAAAACACTTCTGATGCTCACAGACTATTTATCATTTCCACAGCAAATGATGTTCTTCTAATATTCTTGTTGGGTGAGTTAGCACTGTGGAAAGACATGGAGGAGAATCAGACACAAACTTCTTATAACCTCATAAACAGGAAGAAAGGGAGCAGAAGCATAGACTGGGTTTACTTTCGCTCAGCTTACCTCCCCAATTATCCAGGTATGGTCCTCAGATGAGGAATATCATGTGACCCGGGAACTTTCTAGAAATGCACATCCTTAGGACCCACCCTGGACCTACTGAATCAGAAACTCTAGGAGTGAGTCCTAGCAACCAGTGTTTTCACAGGTCTTCCAGGTGATTCTGCTGCATATTCGAGTTTGAGAACCACTGTTTTAGAGCCCTGGTTCTTGACCCTGGCAACAAGGGAAAACACCTGGGGAGTTTTGAAAGCACTGATGCGTGGGGTCCATACCGAGGGAGTCTGATATAATTGCTATGGGGTGCAGCCCAGGCATAAACATTTTTAAAAACTCCCCAGCCTGAATAATGGCTCTACAGAATTTTTTATCAAATGCCAAAGGAAAGAGAAGTTCCTTATATTGCAACTATAGTGCTTTCTACTCTGACCCTAATCAACCTTGCATAAAGGCAGAATGGACAGACATTACATGTTTTAATCTGAAGACTACAAAAAGGCCAGCCATTAAACTAGATATATGGGCTCTTCCTCAAATCCCTAAATCTACTCCTTAGGGCCTACTATAGTCAGTGTCATATAATAGAAAAGTAGCTTACTGTCCACCAGACCCTGTCCAAATGTTTGATAACCTACTGGGGCCTCATTTTCTTGTGTCTACACTGGGGATGACATTAACTCTTCATAGGATTTGGAGAATTATAAAGAAAGATCATGTAGGTAAAGGCAGGAAGATCAATAATCAATTATCACATCAGAACCTGAAGGGACTTTGCACCATTGAAGTGAGGCAGAGGAGGGAGAAATTTCGAAGGACAAATTTACAAATTTCAATGTGTTTCTATAATAACTACTTGCATTATTTTCTCTTTGAATTGCCTCACTTTTGTACATGTGTGTCCCCACTTCCACCCATCCCATTATTTTCCTGTTTTCACTTGTAACTTGGTGACCCATCTGTGGTTTTGGCCAAGCTATTTTAATGGCACTGAACATTGTAGTTTTAAAGAGTGTGGTAGCAGTTACACACGGCTCAATAACTCCTGGGGCTACAACAAGGTTAATGCGACAGTTTTTGTTTTTTAAAAAACATGTCTGTCTGACAAGTCAATAATTTTAAGCCTTTTGTTCACCTCCGGATGGTTGTTAAAGGCTTCTCTGTGAGCGAAAAGCTCTCACTGTTAAGGGGTTGCCTGGCCTGGCTGTATGCATTAAATGGAACAGTTCTCTACATGGCTTCTTACTACAGACGCTTTGAGATATATGGACACTGACGTTACCTGCTGCAACGGGAGATGTTGGTCCTCTCCCAGGGTACTGCTGAGACCTAAGTGTTTAAATGCTCACCAAGTGACCTTGGAGGGCTAGTCATGGTGGGCATCTGGCAGCTGGGAAAGAGCACTGGAGAGCCTCATAGGGAAACCTAGCAGGCAAAAATGAAAGAACCCATAAGGGCCGTTGGCATGAGCCCTAGCTAAAGTCTACCGGGTTAGCTCTCAAAGAAAACTGCAAGATTGAAGCATAAGTTCCTTCATCATGAACCAGAAGTCGTGGAGTGGAGCCAGGGGCAAGAAACAGAAAGATCAAAAGGTAGAAGCACAGGGATAAAGGTGCCAAGAAAAACAGTGAGAGCAACACTCAGGGAACCAGAGACAGGAACACAGCTGGGGACTGGGAGGAGAAACCACCACAGCTGGAGGGAAAAGTGGCCAGGCCAGAAAAGCCTCATGGAATCCTGGTTGACTGAATGTTTCTATTGACTGAGGCCACTGCTTAAGCCCTGTATTCTTTTTTATTTCAATCCCCATGGTTAGAAAAATAGTCCTAAAACGGATTCATACCCTTTCCTATCCTGCAGGATCTTAAACATCACTATCTTTTCCTGCAGTAGTTAAAAGCATGGGCTTTGGAATCGGAAACTGGGCACAAATCTGAGCCCTGCTACTTATTAGCTGTGTGACATCAGTCAAATGAGTAAACCTCCTGGAGCCTCAGTTTCCTTGCCTATAAAATGTGAATAACAATACCAACTTATTTACAGGTTGTGAGCATTTCTCCATAATAATCCACATAAAGCACTTACCAGAGCACTTGGCATACTGTGTGAGCATGTAATGTTAGCTGTCATTCCAAGACAACATGTTGGAATAATCTCTTTTTCCATTCCTATATATCTCATTTTCCTCCTTTTTCTTCTCCCTCAAACCTGTCCCCACTCCAGCAGATGTTTTGGCCTGTGTTCCTAGCCTCCAGTGAGAGCAGAAAGCCTGTTAGATTTCCTGCCTTTGTTTCCCAAAGTTTGAGCCCCAAGAAACTGGGACAAGATATTTTCCTGAGACAAGATATCTCAGGAAGGGGAATGAGTGGAGCTTCTTTTCACCCCACACTAGAAGGCCATTCTGTTTGGAAAAAGGAGAGGGAGGGGAAAGAAAAGGGTGCATACCAGCTTTCCAGTATCAACGTCAGGGAGAAAGCAAGGCCAGAGAGCAGATGTAACTAACTATAAGCAGCCTAATAAAGGTTCCCAAGCCCAAACCATGAATCCAAATGGCAGAGCTGCCAGACACGAAAGGCCTTGCTGCCCTTCCACCCCACAATACTTCACCTGTGGAAGCCTTGACAATTCCAGGGAGTATTTGCAAAACCCCGCCCCCACCCAACATTTTTAAAATACTGTATATGAGTGAGTAAAATGATGCCAAGATTTTTAAAAGGATAAGCTTACCATCAGATAGGTAGAATAAGTAGTAGTGGTAGTGGTGGTGGTAGTGGTATAGAGATAAAAATTAAGTGGAGTTACATATAGTTATATTTCCCACACTCTGGTGTTTGTGGATTGGTGGGCTGAGATTCTTATCACATTCCAGAACTTGCAATGTCTCAAGGTAATTGTTTAAAATATTAATTGTTGTACTCACACTGCAAATGTTGATATAGATGCTGGGGTGGAGGTGGGGCAATACGCCAGAATACGCCCAAGAATACCTTGGAATTTGCAGAATTTCTTTCTTTTTGCATAATCTGATTCACACGTTAACATTATATGGACCACTGTGGCTCCATGAGCAGCACAAGAGAGACTTTCTGCAAATGTGATTATTAGATCAAAAGTTAGGAGCTTTTTTGCCCCCAGCTTTTCTCCTCTCCTAAAATCTTTTTTTTTTTTTATTTCTTTGTCAGTGTCTTTAATTTTTTTAGTTGCATTTAAAAGTCTTTCTATTATTTCTGCATGAGTAAGAGTATGTGTCATGTCGGCCTCCTTGTCAGCTTCTGTTTCACTTTCATTAAATTTGTTGATTGAGTGTGAGGAAGGAGGCACTGTCATCATTTCCAGATTTCGTACTTGTGGGTTAGATTTCTCTCGGAGCAATGCTGTGATCCCTACTGCAGTTTTGTGATGGAGCCCTGGAGAGACCAGGATGAAACTAGGGAAGGCTCCTTATCCCTTTCATGGGTTCAGGGAGGCAGAAAGAGAGGGGAGGAGGATATTTCTGTTTCACTCTATTCATTCATTCATTTGCTTCACAAATACTGAGCACCTCCTGGGTGACAGATACTGATTTGGGTGCTGGAAATATGCTGGAAAGCATAAACAGCCCTGGTGCCTGCCCTCACAGAGCCTATGGTCTGGTGGTGAGACAGATATAATCAGATAAACACATTAATGAATGTGTAGTTGCACCAACATATCCTCATTTAATTGAGCTGGACTAAGACCTAGACATCAGTATTTTTTAAATAAGTTTCATAGGTAACTCTGCCAAGTCTGGGAATCACTGGGCTAGACCATGCAAGTTCTAATCATATAGGCTCTAATCAAGCATTGTTAAACATTTTGATTTTATCTTTCAAGCTGTGGTGAAAACGTTACTGAAGAGAGGTGATATAGTAAGATGTTCAGGGTTTTTTAATTTAAGCTTTTTTATTTTGAAATAATTGTAGACTCATATGCAGTTGTAAGAAATAATACAGGGAAATCCCATGTATCCTTTACCCAGTTTTCCCCAAAGGTAACATCTTGCAAAACTATGGTACAACATCACAACCAGGATATTGTCCTTGGTGCAGTCAAGATAAAGCATTTTCAACACCACATGAATCCCTCCTGTTGTCCCTGGATAGCCCTCCCCACTTTACTCCTGGAGACCACTAATATGTTCTCCATTTCTATAATCTTGTCTTTTCAACAGTTATATAAGTAGAATCATATAGTATAGAACCTCATGGGATTGGCTGTTTTCTCTCAGCATAATTTTCTGTAGATTCATTCAGGTTGTTTCACGTGTCAATAGTTTGTTCCTTTTTAGGGGGCTGAGTAGTGGTGTTCCGTGTATGGGGGTGCCACTGTTTGTTTAACCATTCACATGTTAAAGGACATCTGGCTTGGCTCCAATGTCCAGAGATTTTAAATAGAGCTGCTATAAACATTTGTTTATAGGTTTTTGTGTGAACATGAAGTTTGTTTCTCTGGGATACATGCCCAAAGGTGCAATTGCTGAGTTATATGATAGCTGCATGTAGAAACTGTCATGCATAAAGAAACTGTCAAACTATTTCCAGAGTATCTGCACCATTTTACATTCTCAACAGTAATGTACCAGTGATCTAGTTTCTCCTCATTCTCATCAGAATTTAATGTTGCCACTGTTTTTTATTTCAGCCATTCTGATAGCCATTTTGCTTTGAGTTTCTCTAATGGCCAACGAAGCTGAACATCTTTTCGTGTGCTTAGTTGTCATCTGTATATTACCTTTGGTGAAGTGTCTCTTTGGGTCTTTTGCCTATTTTCTAATTGGATTATTAGACTTAATGTTGAGTTTTGAGAGTTTACTTTCATATTCCAAATACTAGTCCTTTTTGTTAAATACGGGGTTTGCAATTCTTTTCCCACTCTCCAATTTGTTTTTTATCCTGTTAACAGAGTCTTTCACAGAGCAAAGTTTTTTAATTGTGATGCAGTCTAATTTATCAGCTTTTCCTTTTATGAACCATATTTTTGGTGTCAAGTCTAAGTCGTCTTTGCTGAGTCCTACCTCATGAAGATTTTTTCTTACTAAAAGTTTGATAGTTTTAATATTTTCTATTTAAGTCCATGAGTTATTTTGAGTTAATTTTTGCATAAGGTATACATCTTAGGTTGAGGCTCACTTTTTAACCTTAAGGATTGCTCAGCACCATTTATTGAAAAGTTATCTTCCCTCCATTGAATTTCTTTTACACCTGTGTCAAAACATCAGTTGCATATATTTGTGTGTATCAGTTTCTGCGTTTCCTGTTTTGTTCCATGGATCTATGTGTCTATTCCTCTGCCAATACCATATAGTTTTGACTACAGAAGTTGTATGATAAGTCTTGAAACCCTTGAAACAATGTAAGACTGGTTCCTTTCACATTAGTCTTCCTTTTCAAAATTATTTTAGCTATTCTGGTTCCTCTGCCTTTCTATATACATTGTAGACTAGTGTTGTCTAGATCTATTTTTAAAACTTGCTGGAATTTTTTTAAGAGACAGAGTCTTGCACTGTTGTGTTGAGGGAAGTCAGGGACCCCAAACAGAGAGACCAGCTGAAGCCACAGCAGAAGAACATAAATTGTGAAGATTTCATAGACATTTATTAGTTCCCCAAATTAATACTTCTATAATTTCTTATGCCTGTCTTTACTGTAATCTCTGAACATAAATTGTAAAGATTTCATGGACACTTACCACTTCCCCAATGAATATCCTTATGATTTCCTATGCCTGTCTTTACTTTAATCTCTTAATCCCGTCATCTTCTATGTAAACTGAGGAGGATGAATGTCGCCTCAGGACCCTGTGATTGTATCAACTGCACAAATTGTTTGTAGAGCATGTGTGTTTGAATATGAAATCTGGGCATCTTTAAAAAAGAACAGGATAACAGCGATGTTCAGGGAACAAGAGAGGTAACTTTGAACTGGCCACAGGTAAGCCAGATGAAACAGAGCTATGTTCCTCCTCTTTCATAAGCAAATAGGAGAAATATCGCTGAATTCTTTTTCTCAGCAAGGAACATCCCTGAGAAAGAGAATGTGCCCTGAAAGTAGGCCTGTAGACGGCCCCTTTTTAAGGCGTCCCGTCCTTTATGGTCGAAGCCGAAGGGATGAAATAAGCCCGGGTCTCCTATAGTGCTCTCAGGCTTATTAGGACAAAAATTCCCACCTAATAAATTGTGGTCAGACAGGTTACCTGCTCTCAAACCCTGTTTCCTGATAAGATGTTATCAATGACAATGCCTGCCGAAACTTCATTAGCAATTCTAATTTCACCTCATCTGGTGGTCCTGTGACTCGCCCTGCCTCTATTTGCTTTGTGATATTTTATTACCTGGTGAAGTATGTGATCTCTGTGACCCACACCCTATTCGTGCACTTCCTCCCCTTTGGAAAATCGCTAATAAAAACTTGCTGGTTTTACGGCTTGGGGAACATCACGCATCCTGCCGACATGTGATGTCTCCCCCGGACACCCAGCTTTAAATTTCTCTCTCTTGTGCTCTTTCCCTTTATTTCTCAACCTAGCCGAGACACTTGGGAAATAGAAAAGAACCCATGTTAAACATCGGGAGCGGGTTCTCCCAATACTGTTGGCCGGGTTGGAGTGCAGGGGTATGATCACAGCTCACTACAGCACCAAACACCTGGGCTCTAGCAATCTTCCCACCTCAGCCTCCCAAATAGCTAGAACTACATGCAACTGCCACTACAATGGTATTTAAAAGTAAAGTTAAAAAAATTTTTTTGAGATAAGATCTCACACTGTTGGCTAGGCTGGTCTTGAACTCCTAGCCTCAAGCAATCCTCTTGCCTCCCAAAGCACTGGAATTGCAAGAGTGAGCTACCAGGCCCAACCAGTATAATGTTATATGTACAGTTTTTTGTAGTTATTCTATATTATGTTGAGGAAATTCCCCTCTATTCCCATTTTTCTGATCATTTTTAAGATTATTCATGGGTGTCGAAGTTTGTCAGAGTCGTCCTGTATCCATTGATTGTTATGATCGAGGATTTTTTCTTTAGCCTGTTAATACAATGGATTAAATAGCTTCATTTTCAACTACTGAGCCAGCCTGAAATAAACCTCCCTTGGTCATGATATATTATTATATATGTTGCTGAATTCTATTTGCTCTTTTACTGGTCTTTTGGGTGGAGAGAGTAGGATTTTGTTGGGGCTTTACTTGTATGTGCACATTGTTATTTCTGGGTTGTGAACCTCTTTCTCTCCAAGTCTGGGATATATAGGACAAAAACATAATCTAAGGAGCCCACCACCTTGTTACACTTTGAGTCCCTAGATCCCTAGGTGGTCTGGCTTCTTTTTTTCACCTTTGAAAATCTTCTTATGTTTGTTTTATATATAACATTGAGAGTTTTGGGTTGTTCTTAGTGGCAGAAGTACAGAAAGATACTCCATCTTCCCAAAAATAGTTCATATTATGTTTTGAAGGCACTGAAGGCAGGCCAGAGAAGGCATATAAAAGGCTACTGCACTGGTCCAGGTGAGGGGAATTAGTCTTAATAGGAGGCTGTTTCTTCCACCATTTTCCCCTCACATTCCACTGCCCCATTTGCACAGAAGTGGGGTTCTATTACCCCAGTAGAGCAGCAAGAGAGAAGGAGCAGGTAATCTCTTGGAGCATTACACCATGATAAAGGGGCACCAATACCCTCCAGATGCTAGCTGTTTCTGTCATGCACGTCCGTGTGAAGAGACCACCAAAAAGGCTTTGTGTGAGCAACAAAGCTTTTTATTTCACCTGGGTGCAGGCGGGCTGAATCCGAAAAGAGAGTCAGCCAAGGGAGATAAGGGTGGGGCTGTTTTATAGGATTTGGGTGGGTAAAGGAAAATTACAGTCAAAGGGGGGTTGTTCTCCGGTGGGTAGGAGTGGGGGGTTACAAGGTGCTCAGTGGGGGAGTTTTTGAGGCAGGATAAGCCAGGAAAAGGAATTTTACAAGATAATATCATCACTTAAGGCAAGGACCAGCCATTTTCACTTCTTTTGTGGTAGAATGTCATTGGTTAAGGCGAGGCAGGGCATTTGCACTTCTTTTGTGATTCTTCAGTTACTTCAGGCCATCTGGGCGTATACGTGCAAGTCACAGGGGATGCGATGGCTTGGCTTGGGCTCAGAGGCCTGACAGTTTCTTTCTAGAACTTTTAGACATTCTCCTTCAGCAGAAGAAATAAGTCACTCCTGAAAGCATCCTAACAATGTGTATTTCTCCAAAGTTTCCTTAACACTTCATATTTAACATGACTTCAGGTATAAGCAATATTAAACAAGTCATATCTTATGTTACAACTTGAGTGAAACTTTAATGATGGCTGAATTTGCTAATTTGCTCCTGTCTAATGTATTTCCTGTTTATAATCCCTTTTGGCTAATAGCACTAATCAACAGAAAACACTGACAGACACAATGACAATAGTAATTCTGGACAGAGATAGTTTTATTATCTACAGATGAATCCATGTTTCTAAACCATTCTTTACTATAATGTAAAATATGGGCTGGGCGTGGTGGCTCACACCTGTAATCTCAGCACTTTGGGAGACTGAGGCGGGCAGATCATCTGAGGTCAGGAGTTCAAGACTAGCCTGGCCAACATGGTGAAACCCCCATCTCTACTAAAAATATAAAAATTAGCCGAGTGCAGTGGTGCATGATTGTAATCCTAGCTACTTGGGAGGCTGAGGTAGGAGGATCGCTTGAACCTGGGAGGCAGAGGTTACAGTGAGCCGAGATCACATCACTGGACTCCAACCTGGGCAACAGAATGATACTTTATCTCAAAAAATAAAATAAAATGTGGTAGATAAAGGTCATAATTTCTATGCACCAAAGCTTTTATAAGAGGCCTGTATTTTAGCAATAAACCTGTCCCTATTCTGTTCAAATTCAAGGGCACTTGAGTCACTTTAGATGATGTCATCTACAATGCGAAGGAATCACAGTATAGACATTTTTTCTTACTATGTTTGCAAAATAAACTTCACAAAATTGTCTCGCAACCTTGTGACCACTTGTTTTCTTTTCTTGAACATAATAATCCTTTTAACACTTTAAGATTGCATTTTCAAGAAAATAGTTATAATTTACATAATTGAATTTTATTTGTATTAAAAAAATGGACTGCACTTTAGGATGAACAGTTGACCAAAAAAGGTCCCTTTGCCATGTCTCTGAAAACATCTCCTATGAATACAGCCATTCCTAATGCTCCAATATCAGTGTCTCTATAATACACTGTGTAAAGGTGCCTCTTGGCACCAGCATAAGAGGAGATGGGAAGTCCTTTCTGAACCCTGACGTCATCCAACTTGGAGATGGGCATTTTTCACCCGTGCATCTCCTTGCTTTGCCATTTGGCATCCAGTCATTCAAAAACATCCATTGACCATCTACTCTTGACATAATTCAAGATGTTATCCTTGTAGTCACGTTAGACCTTGTCTTACTCACTTTTATCCCCCAGCATCTAGATCTGTTACACATTGTAGCAAACTCTTGTAAAATATCTAATGAAAGAAAGAAAAAATTAAAGAATATTGAATAGCCAGATAATATAATGTAGAATCATGTATGTAGAAGTTTTATGATGTTAGGAAAAGTTATTGGCCTTAAAAATTCGCCATTCATTCTTCAAACAGTACATAGTATGCACAAGGTTCTTTGTCCCCAAACTTTGGCAATACCAAAAGAGGCCTTTAATCTTAACATAAGTGAGACTTAGCAAAAATCCCTTTGAGCAATCAGTGCTTGTCAAAGTCTCATTCAACAATCATCTGTATGAGAAGCATCTAGGAAATTATTTAGGAATGAGGCTATTTGGGCTGAAATCCTTAAATAAAGAAATAATTGTTTTAACCAGGGGCAAGTTATGAATAAAGTTGAGCCATAAATCAAAAGGATGTTAACTGAAAAACAAGTCCCAAAGCAGATGGTGAGACAGTGAAAATAGTTAGAGAGCCTCTGCCCCAGTTCAAGAGTATTCAGGACCAAAGGCAAAAAAGAAGCAGGTGAGGAGTGACTTCACCTGAGAGAAAATAAAAACTTTTCCATTAGCGGAGACACCAAGCAAGAACGCCACAGTGTTAACAAGGAGTGGATGTTAACAGGTAAAATAACACTTTCCCCTAGATGAGCAGCCTGAGTTGATCTGCAATTACGAAATTGCAGCCAGTTGTGGTTGCTCATGCCTGTAATCCCAGCACTTGCGAGGCCAAGGCAGGAGGATTGCTTGTGCCCAGGAATTTGAGACCAGTCTGGGCAACACGGCAGAAACCCGTCTCTACAAAAAGTACAAAAATTAGCCAGGCATAGTGGTTTGTGTCTGTAGTTCCAGCTACTCAGAAGGTTGAGGTGGGAGGGCTGATTGAGCCCGGGAGGTCAAGGCTGCAGTAAGCCATGGTCATGCTACTGTACTCCAGCCTGAGTGACAGAGCAAGACCCTGTCTCAAACAAACAAACAAACAAACAAAAGAGTAGACATCCAGGCAGGCACAGCGGCTCACATCTGTAATCCCAGCACTTTGGGCTGCTGAGTAGAAAGCATTGCAGGGTAGAGGCGGGGAATTGCTTAAGGTCAGGAGTTCAAGAACAGCCTGGGCAACATATGAAGGCCCCCGTCTCTACAAAAAATAAAATTAGCCAGACATGGTGGCATGCACCTGTGGTCCTAGCTACTCGGGAAGTGGAGGTGGGAGGGTCTCTTGAGCCCAGAAGTTGAAGGTTACAGTGAACTATGATAACACCACTGTACTCCAATGTGGGCTACAGAGTGAGACCCTGCCTCGAAAAAAAATACATAAATAAAATAAAATGTAAACTAAAAGGAAAAAAGAGTAGACACCCTAAGCCCATGGAGAAAAAATCTGGTATTAAGAGCTGAGTGACAGACTCCTCATGTTTGGGTAGAAAAATTGTTAAACTAAAATGTACAGCAGGTCCTTGAATAATGTCATCGTTCAATGTCATTTCATTATAAGGTTGATAAGAAAAAGGTCAATTTTCAGCAAGTGCCACTATCTGAGTGGAGCTTGCACATTCTCCCCACGTCTACATCAGTTTCTTCCAGGTACTCCTGTTTCCTCCCACATCCCAAAGACATGCCCATTAGGTTCATTGTTGTGTCCAAATGGTCCCAGTGTGAGTGTGGTTTTGTGTGAGCGCACCCTGTGATGGGCTGGTGTCCTGCCCAGGGATAGTTCCTCCTGCCTTGCACCCTGAGTGAGTTCTGGCCACCTAAGACCCTGAACTAGAATAATGGGGTAAATAATCATCTTAGTTGTTTTTATTTATCTTTCTTAAATATATGTATAGCTCACATTTATTTCAATGTTTAATATTAGAAGTGTTTTGGGACTTAGGAACTTAACATTTGTTTCTATCAATTAGTCTGTGATCAGTGTGGTTTTGTTGTACATCATTTCACTCAAAGTTGCCGTTTCCAAGAACCTATTGAGGATGTTAAATGAGAACTTGCTGTATTCATAATACCAATTTTCTTTCACTTAGGTACAATTTGGTCAGGTGTTAGGATTTACCTCCCAGGCACTGTAAGTTGGATGAAGAAGGCTATTCCAACTGGAACACATATCTGTTACATATGTGATATAAACAAAAATTGCATTGTTATTAAGCAAAATTCCATTTTTAAATAAAATGCTCTAATGAGTAATCACGTGTATTTTCCTCAGTTATCTACATTGAAAGAGCATCACATTGGCTAGGTCTAAATAACTATAAAGAAGCAGTTTGCACCCCTGGCTGTATATTAGAGCCATGAGAGAAATATAAAAAGTACTCATGCCAGCTTAAGAAACTCTAATTTCATCATCAAAGGAAGGTCCAGGTTTGGGTATTTATTTTCTAGAGGGATATCACCATTCACTGGCTAAGTGAAACAGAATTGTTAGGTTTAAGAGGAAATTACCACCGGCTGTGAGGTTGCCGCTAAACTTGGAAACCTGTAAACCTTTAAAGTCCACAACCTTGGCTGCTTCTTTCAATCGATTGGGAGCTTATAAAAATCCCAACGTCCAGGTTGCACCTTAAACCAATTAAAACCTTTGGAGGAAGAATTTAGGCATTCGTCTTAAAATGTTTGTAGCTGAAATTGAGAAACATGGCTAACGGGTGGCTTTACGGTTAGAGATGTCCTACAAGAATTAGAAGAGCAGATGTTCAGATCTTTGGTTCTCATGAAAACTGATCAACCAACAGATTTCTTAAAATTTTTACTGAGCCTCGTTGATTCAGTTCTGTTAGCTGCCATTCTTCAGCTAAAGTTTGTGAAAAGATCCTAGTTATTTAAGGGTACAGCTCATTTCAATAACTGTAATTTGAGATAGTAACCCATACGTAAGGAGTCTCTGCTGCAAATTCATCAAGATTTGGTTGTGGCTAAGTTGTGAAGCACCATCATCTCAGCATTGACCCCAATTAGACCTTGATAGGAAATTTTAAGACTACAATTTACTGCATCCTTGTGCAATTAAAGGATAGCACTCTCTATCTTATGAAATAGGCAGTAATGAATGGAAAGAGGTCTTATTTTAAACATATTGCTATATACATGACCTAATTAAATTTGCCAACAATTCATTATTTTTAGGAACAACTAGCTATGTATAGCATTAAATCTATTATAGAGTCTCCATTTTTTAAAAGAAATATTTCTTTGTAAACGAGTGAAATTTTCTAATAGTACCAAGCAATTTGCCACAGGCATTGTTCTGAGTTGCTTTTGTTCTTTTCAAAGCAGTCAACACATAAAAACCCTGAAAATCATTTTAAACCCAATTTATTCAAATTCACCAGCAGGCCATAAATACAGCTTTTTCTGTGAACAATAATGAAAACAAAAGAGCACCCCATTTAGTGAAGCTATCCAATGACAACTTGGATTTCAAACTTAGAGAAAGGAAAACAGGGATAGAAATGCACTCCATTTTAATGTTTACCTTTAACATGGATGAGGAAACTGGGAAGTAAATCTAGATGACTCTGTGGCTTCCGCATCCTCTGGGAGACTACCCAGGTGCTTTAAGTTTCTCTTTCAAACTCCTTTCAGGAACTGGTGTCCTCCCCTCTCCAACCTTACCTTTAAAGAGAAATTGATTAAGTACTGTTCGTTTGTTCCTTAATAGGAAGTTCATTTTTTTGAATGAACCTCCTTCCAAGGATTTACATGTTAAGACTTATCTTTACTATTCTTATAATAATTGTTGTTGTTTAAAATGAACTGTGATATCCTGAAGGAAGTGAAGTAACCTTGGATCAGTGGATTTTTCCGGACAACTCTGTACTCCCAGACAGAGTTGTCCAGAAAAAAAAATACACTTTATATACACTTATATCTTAAAGAGAAATAAAAAACTATTCTTAAAATGGCTTGAAAGTACCAATTGAGGGAAAAATGAATTTAGAGTATTTTTTAAAGGCCTAAATAAAAAGAGACTGCTCAGACTACCAGCTGGAATGAACGATTCAGAAATAAAAGATCTAAGGGCTTTGAGAGGCAGCAACTATTACGAATTCACAAGGGTAGTGAGAATTCCGCAGAGATGGTGGGACACAAATTAGACATTGATGGGATGGAAATTTTTCATTGTTAATTTTTCATTAACGATTCAAACTATCTGCATATTTGGTTTCACAGAAACTGAAATTCTAGATGATTGACTTATTACACCTATGACAAATCGGATTTTAGGTTTTTGCTGTTTTTGCTTTAAGAAGATGCAGTCTTGGAAAAAATGGAGAAAATAGTTCCTCAGAGACAGAGACTTATCGAAGTGAGGAGATAGAAAGGAAGTTAATTTTGAGTAGTTTCAATCCATTTAGACAAGACAATCTACAATGGTTTGAATATTTGTCCCATCCAAAACTCATGTTGAAATTTAACCAACAATATGGCAGTATTGAGAAAGGGGCCTTTAAGAGGTGATGGGCTGTGAGAGGTCTGCCATTAATGGATTAATGGCTTAATGGGTTCATGGACTATGGATGATCATGGAAGTGGGACTGGTGGCCTTATAAGAAGAGGAAGAGAGACCTGAGCTAGCACACTCAGCCCCCTCGCCATGTAATGCCCTTTGCCAACCGGGGACTCTGCAGAGAGTCCTCACCAGCAAGAAGGCCCACACCAGTTGGTGCCCCTCAACCTTGGACTTCTCAGCCTTCATAGCTGTAAGAAATAAATTCTTTTTCTTTATAAATTGCCCAGTTTCAGCTATTCTGTTATAAGCCACAGAAAATGAACTAAAACACTATCCTTTTAACCTGAGCTTTAATAAATGTTAACTCTTGCTGCCCTTTTCCTAACTTTGTACATGCGTAACTTCTTTGTTGTACCCCATAACTTCTCTCCAGACTTGGCTTCTTCCAAGACTGCTGACCCCAGGATTTAAAAGCCTATCTTCACCTACAATCCCCACATTCTGGGAGGCTGAGGCAGTCCAATCACCCAAGGTCAGGAGTTCAAGACCAGCCTGGCCAACATGGTGAAACCCCATCTCTTCTAAAAATACAAAAAATTAGCCAGGCATCGTGGTCATGCTTGTAATCTCAGCTACCTGGGAGGCTGAGGCACGAAAATCACTTGACCCTGGGAGGTGGAGGTTGCAGTGAGCTGAGATTACGCCATTGCATTCCAACCTAGGTGACAGAGTGAGACTCTGACAAAGAAAGAAAAAAAGAAAGAGACAGACAGAGAGAGGGAAGAAGGAAGGAAGGAAGGAAGGAAGGAAGGAAGGAAGGAAGGAAGGAAGGAAGGAAGGAAGGAAGGAAGGAAGGAAGGAAGGAAGGAAGGAAGGAAGGAAGGAAGGAGGGAAGATAAAAGCCTATCTTATTCTCTTCTCCTTTCACCAATGGTCAGTTGCCACTACCATCCTGATAACATTGCTCCCTGGAGGAGACATTGAGGACCCTTTCCCCAGAAACGTGAGCTAAAACCAAACTACTAAAGGACATTTTTTGCCAGGTATTGCAGCTCATTCCTGTAATCCCAGCACTTTGGGAAGCTGAGGCAGATGGATTACTTGAGCCCAGGAGTTTGAAACCAGCCTGAGCAACATAATAAGACCCTGTCTCTACTAAAAATAAAAATAATAAAAAAAAAAAGGACTTTAGCTGGGTGTGGTAGTGTGCCCCTGGAGTCCCAGCTATTTAGGAGGCTGAGGTAGGAGGATTGCTTGGGCTTGGAAGGTGAGGCTGCAGTGAGCTATGATTGCACCTCTGCACTCCAGCCTGGGCAGCAGAGTGAGACACCATATCGAAAAAAGTAAATAAAAATAAAATAAAATAAAAGACATTTTTAGATACATAATGAAGGGAGATGTTTGGGGAGGAGGAGAGGAAGACAAAAGATACAACTCCAGTGGATAGTGGAGGCTTGTA
The DNA here is from genome assembly GCF_000951045.1 of Mandrillus leucophaeus. NCBI lineage: Eukaryota > Metazoa > Chordata > Mammalia > Primates > Cercopithecidae > Mandrillus > Mandrillus leucophaeus. Next base: position 2,709,324 of record NW_012103987.1, read on the forward strand.
CCAAGAGGAGAAACCGGCAAGACACACAGTGGGAACAACCATGAGGGAAGAGATGACTGAGGGACTGTATTGGTACTGCAGCCACGGAAGCAGCAAATATAAAAAAGTTACCCTTTCTGCCCAGCGAAGCTCAGAGCCTCCTCACTGATTTTCCTACTCCCAGGCCCTTCCAGTGCCTCTGTGGTTCACACTGAGCACTGGTCCTGGGGTCCCAGTAGTCATCATTTTACACTATTTGATCCTGCTCAGCCCTTCTGGCTTTGTCTCTCTTTTTCTTTCCTTCTTCTGAAAGTCTAGCTAGAGAAAATAACTCTCCATACCCCAGAACACACACCGCGTTTTCCCGTCTTTAGCTCTCTGCTCACTGATGACTTCCCCTCTAATGTCCATCCTCATCATGTCATCTCCACCTACCCAAGTCCAACCCATAAAAAGAGAAAAAGAAAAAGAAAAGAAGCAGAGTCTCATTCCATCTCCCAGGCCAGAGTACAATGGTGCAATCACAACTCACTGTGGCCTTGACCTCCCGGGCTTGAGCTATCCTCCTACCTCAGCCTCCTGAGTAGATGGGACCACAGGCAGGCATCACGCCTGGCTAATTTTTTTTTTTTTTTTTTAAGAGAGAGTTTCACTCTGTTGCCCAGGATAGAATGCAGTGGCTTGATCTTGGCTCACTGCAACCTCTGCTTCACAGGTTCAAGTGATTATTGTGCCTCAGCTTCCTGGGTAGCTGGGACTACAGGTGTTCTCCACCACGCTGGGCTAATGTTTTGTATTTTTACTAGAGATGAGGTTTCACCATGTTGGCCAGACTGGTCTTGAACTCCTGACCTCAAGTGATCCACCCACCTTGGCCTCCCAAAGTGCTGGGAGGTGTGAGCCACCACGCCCAGCCCAATTCAAACAAAAAAAAATTTGTAGAGATGGGATGTTGTTATGTTGCCCAGGCTGGTCTCAAACTCCTGGGCTCAAGCAATCCTCCCACTTCTGCCTCCCAAAGTGCTGGGATTGCTGGTGTGTGCGACCATGCCCAGCCCCAGCTCAACTCTGTAATGGGTAAATGAATAACCAAATGACGGCTCCAGTACAATCCTGACCACAGTCACACGGCCTCAATTCTCAGTATGATCTGAAATCTGCCCATAGCGCTGCCCTTTGAACAGATCAGCACCACACATTTTTCACTGATACCCACAGAAATTAGCATAGTTTAGATTATCAGATGTCTAAAGGAACATCCATGCTCATAGTTCCCATACCCAAACATTTTCTGCATATATAGCAGTTATCGAAAAGTACCCAAGACTTTTCTCCTGAGCTACAAAGTTACAATGCCCTGCCTGCCCTCCTACCCTGAGCTCTGTATTTTCAGTTCTTTCTCTCTCATTTATTGATTTTAACACCTTTCTTGCTCTGGTTTATGTGATATTATCCTGTAGGGAATCAAGTAGATGCTTCCAATTAGATTCATTACAAGTTCCCTTAAGAAGCGATTACGAAGGTAAGAGTCCCAACTGGCTGGTTCCCTCAGTAATACCAGCAGCATTTTTGGGGTGCATGCCAATATTAGACAAGGTTTTAAGTGCCACGTTACTCCTTTATCACCAAGGGATCCTTGGAAGCTTACAAAACTGAGTACAGCTGAGCATAAAGTAGTGCTTTATTGAATGCCTTCATATGGCAATTACAAAGAAAACAGAAATATGAATGCCTCATCAAAAGGCAGTTTAGGGGGATAGTCAATCAGTGCATGGACCCTGTAGTCAAATGGTACTGGCTTTGAATTCCATTGCCAGCTATAGGACTTTTGGAAAATTACTTAACCTCTCTGAGTCTGTTTTCTCATCTGTTAAATGGGGGTAATGCTATAGTAATAGGGCTTTGGGGAGAATTAAATTAAGTCAGCACCATACTTGGTACATAGAGTTCAAATAAATGACAGCTATTACCATTACCATGAAGATTAACATCCCATTGAATCACGTGACCTGCCTTCCATTTCCAAAACTATGACCTTTTAGTTGCTAAGTTATTTGTGAAGTCTATGGGCTGTAAGAAAGATGGCAAGAAGGGAAAGAGGGAAAAGAGGAAGAAGTTTTCCTATTTTCCATGGGTCAGGTTTGCATTGCTACTGAACTCTTTATACAAAGTATAATAGGGATAATATTTTGAAAATATTAATAGTTTTCTTTCCCCTTAGAAAACTGCAAACTCCGCCTCCTGGGTTCAAGCAATTCTCCTGCCTCCAGAGTAGTTGGTATTACAGCATACACCACCACGCCCAGCTAATTTTTGTATTTTTAGTAGAGACAGGGTTTTGCCATATTGGCCAGGCTGGTCTCAAACTCCTGGCCTCAAGTGATCTGCCCGCTTTGGCCTCTGTAAGTACCGGGATTACAGGTATGAGTCACCATGCCCAACCATTCTTTCCCCTTCTTTATATCTGGTTCTACTATTCAACTAATATAGCCTAAATACATCCTTATTCGTGATACAGGAAAACCTGATACAGATGCAGTTCTTCCTGTTGGCCTGGTGGATTGTGGGGAAAATAACAGAAGGCAAATGGTAGCAAAAGCAAGTGGGCAGACCCTTGTGTCCTGGCTTGCCTCCTCCGGGCCACAGTCTGGAATAAGGAAGAAGAGGATGTGGTACATAAACTGGGGGAGAGCCAGATGCAAAAGCAGAGGGGGCTTGTGCCCCAGTCCTAGCTCAGAGCTCTGAGAAGAGACTGTGGTGTAGAATGGCTTACACCAACCTGGTGCTACCACAGAACAAGGAAGGTGGCAGGGAGGCATGGTTCTGCAGAAAGAGGACCTCTGTTCCCACTCCCAAACTTGCCTTTCCTCTTAAAAGGCAGAGAAGGGCTCCAGAAGTTCCCAGACTCCCCTGTAGAACCAGACAAGGTAGGTAACAGAATTGGCAGCTTCAGGACCGATAATGGAGTCTCTGTGGCTAGGGGTGAGATAACACTAATGCCAAGGCCTGGACCTAGAGAGAGGACCTGACTGAACTTGGTGACATCTGCAGTCCTGGCAAATGTAAGGTAGGGTGGGTCTAACTGAGCCTAGGAAAACACTGCACTGGGGAAAGACCACTGTAAGGCTCTGGGAACCCAACTGGATCACCCACTTCAGAGCAGAGGCAGGAGATAGGAGAGGCCCTGCCCTCATATCAAGGCTCATCTTCCCTGCCACAGTGGGATCCACATGCCTAAACACCATCTGGTAGAGAAGTAGGACATGAATCAAGGGGATATTGGAAAGATGGCTAATCTACCCTGTGTGGAAAAGAACGAACTTTGCACAAAGAGAAGTTAGGCCTTGCTCCTGAAAGTAGTTTAAGCCTTTGTAATGTCCTGCCTGATAAGATGGGGTTACCTGGGGGCCTAAGACCATGCCAGATAGTCTACGCTAACACTGTGATTATGGTGGGGCTTTGGGCCTTGCAGTATCAACCTAACCTCTGGAAGGCTGGAAGCTAAGGTGGTCAATGGGTGGCAAACCATATCTACTGGTAGTCAACCATATCTAGGTAACCAAGCCCCAATTAAAAACTCTGGACATCAAGGCTCAAGTGAGTTTCCCTGGCTGGCAATACTCTGTGCATATTGCCCAACATCATTGCTGGAAGGAGTTAGCACTGTCTAGAGTTCCACTGTGATATGACAACTAGAAGCTTTGCACTTGCAACTCTCCTGGACCCTACCCCATCATGCCTCTTCCCTTTGCTGATTTTCATTTCTTTCTTTTCACTATAATAAACCATAACTGCGAGTATAACAGTTTTCAGTGAGTTCCATCAATTATTGAACCTGAGGGTTGTCCTGGGGCACTCCTGATCTCCACAAACCCCAAAGAGACTGGACCAACTGGAATGAGTAAAGAAAGATTGTATCCATTAGAGCAAATCAAGAAGCCTCATTGTCTTATGGAATTTCAGTGGTGCTTTGTAAGTTTGTGACCCTAATACTCAAGCAAGTAAAGACTTCTTACCACTCCAAATAAGGCATGGATGAAGGAATCACAGCTAGCTAGTCTTTTTTTCTCAAACTAAAGAAGGGGGCATGTGTACTGCCTTCAAACATTACAAAGCTATCATGTAAGAAAGGAACTAGAATTAGTGTTTGTCTAGCTGAAGGGTTATATAAAGCCCGACAGGTGAAAGTTATAGAGGGCCAGGCTTCAGTTTACTCTAAGCACAAACTTAGTGACAACCAGAGTCCTCTAAAAAACACAAGCAACTGACTCAAAGATAGCTGAGTTCCTCATCACCAGAGATCTTAGAGGCCAACAACCCCTTCTACTGAGATTGTGTATAGAATGAAAGTTGACTCAAACGTCCTTTAAGTTACATTCCAAGCTGAAGGACTGTGATTGGGAAGTAAGAAAATGTGGCCAAATGTGAACAGTTGGTGGTGAGTCTACATATGGATGTTTATTCTTTCAACTTCTCCGTAGGTTTGAAATTTTCAAAAAACTGGAAGCAAACAAAAAAGGAAAAAGAAATATTTTGGAAACTACCTGGTGGCTGGAAATTCTCAGTCATTTCTAAAAATAAACAGAAATTTATTTTCTCACACTTTAGGATTAGAGTCAAGGATAATGGGTATTGCGTCTGATGAAAATATGTGTGATGGCTCCCACATTTTACCACTACCAGCACAGCTAGGTTTTTAGTCCTTTTGTATTTAGTGATTTCAATGGACTGAATTGTGTCCTGTTAAAATTCATATGTTGAAACCCTAATTCCCAATGTGACTGTATTTGGAGATAGGGCCTTTAAGAGGCAATTAAGATTAAAAGAAGTCATAAGAGTAAAGCTCTAATTTGATAGGATTGGCAATCTTGTAAGAAGAGTCAGAGAGGGAGGCGGGATAGAGGAGAGAGAGGAAGACAGAAAGAGAAGGGGATAGAGAGAGGGAGATCTCTTACCACCCTTTGAGAACACAGTGAGAAGGCAGCCATCTGCAAGAAAGAGAAAGAGTCTTCACCTGACACTGCTGCCAGACCTTGCTCTTGGACTTCCCAGCTTCAAGAACTGTGAAAAAAAAAATGGCTATTGTTTACATTACTCCATCTATAGTATTTTGTTATGGCAGCCCTAGCACACTAAGATGATGACCTCTAATGATTTATTGACTTATTTCCTGCCTGTGTAATATTATTCATATTACTATGGCTCTTATATACAATTAAGTATACACTTAAACCTTAGTATATTTATAGAAACAGACAAAGCATTAACAGTGGCATTTCTGAAGATGTTTTTCAGATGCACTATTGTGCAAGCACACAAGACAGCAGGTGATAGTGCTAGCAATTACTGCAGGATTGACTCTAAATCCCATTGTCCTAGGAAGAACTGGCAACAGAAAATCATGAAACTTGTCAATGGCATGCCACTGTATGAAATAAGAATGACCCTGATAGGTGGCCATTGATGAAGTCAGGATTAGGATTTGCTGTAAACACTAGTGTCTGTACATATATTAATGTTTGAGGAGATAGGGTTGGAATTTTACAAATCATATTCGTTCAGAATTGTAAACATACAAAATGATTTTCCTGCTCTGTACTGGAGCAGCACCATCTGCTGGACCCACTCAAAATGCGAATTCTCCAACCCCGATGGAACTAAGCAAAGTCAGCAGCCTCCTCTACCTGCTCCTTTTCTGGACCCTAACATCCCCCTTCTTGTTTCCTGACACTGGCTGACACTTCCTTCCTGTGCTCATAAATATAGATTACCTATTTATATTTCTTGTTTCCATTATGTTTCCTGCAGCTTTGTTCCCTGTGTATAATGTATGTTAGGAGAATGAATGTGAGGAATCTATCAGGAGGTTTTTAATAAAAAAGCTCGTCTTGAATTTTGCAGAGTAGAACCTTGAAAGGGGAAACTATTTCAAGGGTATAGTCCTCCTTAAACTCAGTTCTTTTCCCAAATAAAATCATATGTGTGTGTGTGTGTGTGTGTGTGTGTGTGTGTGTGTGTGTGTGTGTGTCTATAAATGTTGTATCACTTGCCTAGTTTCCTGTCTCTATTTCTAACTCGTTGACCTCTAAGCTCCAAATTTCCCTCCTCCTACCTTTTCCTCTTACTCCCTTCTGGATCCCCAGACTCTGAGGCTAAACCTGTTCTTAGCCAGAAGATGTCTAACAAGCTCCATACTCAATGCTAATCTATTGCTGATTCTTTACCCTGGTTCTAGCAGATTCTTACTGAACCCACTTCCCATACTCAACCCTCAGTTCCCATAGTGAACTTTGCCTGTTTGCCCTAATGCCTGAATACCTTCCTTGATTACCTGCCCAGATCTTCCATTTTTCGTGGCTCTCATGGGGGAAAGTGTTGGGAGAACAATTTGAATAAAAGAACATGCCAAGATTGCTGGGAGATGGTTGAAAAAAAATCAGTGATGGTGTGTAACACCATGACACAGCATTGAACTCCCTGGGGAGCCAACTCCAAGGTGGAGACCAATGTGTAGGAGGTTTATTAGGGTGTTCCCGTGAGGTCAACACCCATGGAAAGAAAGCAGGATGGAGCAGGGCTAGAAGTCGAACTGCAACATAGCCTCAAAGCCTCAGGTGATCCTTCAGGGAGTTCTAAAAATAAGATGACCTTTCCAAGGTGACTTGACTGGGGACAAGAGAGGTCTCAACTTTCATACCTCTTGTCCATCAGCCACTGGCTGTGGGCCTCCAGCAGGGGTCATGTCCTCAGGCAAAGAGGCTATCTGCAACTAAGGCAATACCCCAACAGAAGTGACCCAGAGAGTTATCATCAAGCAGCAAGGAAAGCGAGTCCTCACGAGACTTGGTCTTTCCTAAAGGAGAATAAGTCTTTCCTGAAGAGACATCTGGGCAGTGCATCCCAGTGTCCCCTACCCTTATGTCACCTCACCTCCAGGAAGTACCATTACTTCCTCTGCCTAGCACACAACATTTTTTATTTTTCATCTCACTCTCAATCTGGAAGTCACTCCAAACCCCAATCCCAAACGCTAGAAGGATTAACCCCTCTTGCAACAAGCAGCCCCAGAAGAAGGTGGACAGACAGTGCTGAGCAGCACAGGGAGTACTTGAGAAGAACACAGTAAAAGGAAAGCAGAGCCTGTTCCATGGTAGTGAAGAACCAGCAGCCAAAATTTCACAGAGCATACGCATGAAAGAAAAGATACCATGGAGAGAGTGAACTTGGAATGGATAGCAATGGAGACCTTCCCACAACTGGGAAATGATTGTCCAGGAGTCAATGACCTAGAATATAATAATCAAAAACCATGAATGACAGAAGAGAAAACCAGACCAGAAAATATATAAACAGAAACCATCCTCCTAGCCAATCTAGTCTAACGGCTTTCCCCAGTTTTCTTAAGGAAAAAAAAGAGAGAGAGAGAGAATTTTATAATTTTCCTTGTTCTACAAATGATTTGCTTTGGTAGATCCTTAGTGAGAAGGAAGAGAAAATGTATACCAGAACCCTCTTGCTTATTTGAAATAATTCCTGGTAAAAATTGGACCTAATTCTCTTCCTACATCATTGACATAGATAGGGTAATTACTGATAAATCCTTTGGTCATCTTTGTAAATCTCTGGGTTAAAGACCTCTCTCCAGTATTATATATGTTCTGGTCTAGATTACTCACTCACCAATTCTCCTCACTATATAGAGAAGATCCCCTTAGTAGGCCTCCCCTTAAAGAAGGGCACCTTAACTGAACTCCTCCTCCCATAGTAGACTGCACAGTACACAAGCAGAAGAGGAGAGCTCAGTAATAAAGTCACCATAAAGGATTATTTATTTATTTATTTATTATTATTATACTTTAAGTTCTAGGGCACATGTGCACAACGTGCAGGTTTGTTACATACGTATACATGTGCCATGTTGGTTTGCTGCACCCATTAACTCGTCATTTACATTAGGTATATCTCCTAAGGCTATCCCTCCCCCCTCTCCCTACTCCACAACAAGCCCTGGTGTGTGATGTTTCCCTTCCTGTGTCCAAGTGTTTTCATTGTTCAATTCCCACCTATGAGTGAGAACATGCGGTATTTGGTTTTCTGTTCTTGCGACAGTTTGCTCAGAAAGATGGTTTCCAGCTTCATCCATGTCCCTACAAAGGACATGAACTCATCATAAAGGATAATTTTTAAATGAATAAAGAAATCAGAAAATCCAGTATTGGCTAGCACATATGGCTATGAGCAAGCTCATCCTACAAAAAAACGGTGAGAAAACAGTTCAAATATTGGCCATTTGGGGCACATATTCTACAAAAAGGAAAAGTTTTGAAATGTATATATATTTAATTTAACTATTTAAAATATTTGTAGGCTAGGCACAGTGGCTTACACCTATAATTTTAGAACTTTGGGAGGTCAGGGCAGGAGGATCGCTTGAGGTCAGGAGACCAGCCTGGGCAACATAGCAAGACCCCATATCTAGAAATGGTTTTAAAAAATTAGCCAGGTATGCTGGCACACACTTGTGGTCCTGTCTACTTAGGAGGTTGGGGCAGGAGAATCGCTTGAGCCCAGGAGTTTGAGGCTGCAGTGAGCTATGATCATGCCACTGCACTCCAGCCTGGGTGACAGAACAAGACCTTGTCTCTTAAAAAAAAAATGGGGTAAGCAACAAGGAAAAAGGGCCGGGGAACGGGAAAAAAACCTTAAAAAAAAAATGTATTATACACCAGGTACAATGTGCTAGGTGCTGGGGAGAGATCAGGGGATAAAGCAGACCAAAATGTCTGTCCTCATGGAGCTTGTGGTCTAAAGGAGGATAAAAGGCAATAAACAAATTAAAAAGAGGAATACAAAGTATGTGGGTAGGGATGAGTACAACAGAGGAAAATCAAGCAGGAAAGATGGAACACTGGAAGAAGTAAGGCCAGTGTCAAACAGGATGGCCAGGGAAGGCCACACTGAGAAGGTGACACCAAAGCAAAGACCTACAGGAGGTGAAGTGGTGAGGCATTCAGGTCACTAAAGGAGGAATATTCCCAGGAGAGGGAAGAACAGTGCAAAGGCAGGAAGGAGCACCAGCCTGTGCATTGAGAAAAGCATAGGGACCCAAGCAGCTAAAGTGGAACACATGTAAGAGGAATAACCATATTGTGTTTTCTGTGCCTAAGTATTCTGTGTAATAGTTACTATTTACTGTGTCTTCTGATGCAAAAAAAAAAAAAAAAGTTTAAAAGGAATTGGATGGCCATCTGCTGCATCAGGCTAAGGGTAGGTCCTGGAAGATACTCCTTCCAAACCTCGTAATCAGAGGTGACCGAACAGTTGGTTTACAAGAGCCCCTTTTCAAAGTAATTGGGGATGGGGTGCTTAGAACTGGGCTGGCACTGTAATTTTTTTAGGAATCTGCTCCCATTTACAAGATGTTCCATCATAAAAATCAAATCATAAAATCAAATCCAAGTATGTTCATTTGGTATATTCATTTTCCACTTCTTACTAGGGGTGGTGGGGGAGGAGAAGCTGGTACAGGAGAAATGTCTTTTATTTCCCCTCTATAACAATGGTATAATTCCAAATCTTATAGACCATCACACAGTTCTGTTGGTTGATTGTTTTCCATGGATTCTACTCTGCCAGGAGACACAATAAATAACTTCTTGAAACTTAATTCTTCAGTCCTGGGAGTTTTTACAAATAAAACAACACATGTGTTGGGACAAATTACATGCTTGAAAATCTGTCACTAACATCAACTTCTTTTTTAAAAGTACTAAGCAACTGTTACAGTGGCATTTCTTTTGTTGGTGGGGAAAATAATGTGTGAATAGCTATGCTAATTTAGAGGTAATTTTCAAATTTCATGACTACATAAAAAAGCTAAGAGTAGTTCAATAGGTAAGTTTGGGAGGGAGTTGTTGGTTTTGTTGATTTATTATATCTTGACAGACTGGTATGATTGAAATGAATTAAATGTTAGACATGCTTAATATTTTATACTCTATATATCATCATAATAGCAAAGTGCACAGAGCACATTATTGAGTGCCTTTGGATTTTAAAAATAAAGATTGCTATTCAGATGAATACCATTTCATTATTGCCTGCACTACTCTGTCAAATTAAAAAATATAATAGATATCTTTATTCTCATTTTAAAGCACGATAATGTTGAAGTTGATCATCAAATGTTGACGTTGATCACAGGTCTACATTAAAAATAAGTCATTTTTGTAGGTTTGTAGGTTAGTTATACAATACAGCAAAGACCACCAAAGAGAAAGCCAATACTTTCATGGAGAGCTCAGGATCTTAACAGATCCCAGCACCAATGCTTCAACCATTCCCAACTCCTTGTTCCTTGCTAGATGCTCCTCACCCCAAACTCCTGCACATTTCAAGAATTTCTGTGCACGTGTGTGTTAAGGGGAGGAGTTTTAAAGTATCTCTGTGTTCAACAAGATATATTAGCTTGTAAGCAGCAGAAACCTACTTAAACTAGCTTACATGAAAAAATAACATTATAAAGACATAGGAGTGTTTCTACACCAAGAACTGGAGGTGTAGTTTGGTTTCATGAGGGATTAAAATCTGTAATTCTGAAGTAGACTCAGGCAGCTGCACATCAATGTACGTCTTTCTCTCTGGGATTGTGGACTCTATCCTATCTGACTTGCTTTGTTCCGGGCATCATTCTTGCTCTGGAAAACACATTTTCCCTGCTCATTTTTTTAAAATTTAATGCTTAGGTTCAATCTGCTCATTTTTCCCTATAGAATAAAACAGCTTACTGTGTTCCAGAAAACAAGAGAACCTGAGCAGCCTCTCTGAGTACGGGGCCCGCTTCTCACTCACAGGTATTCTTAACCTGGGGTCCATGTGGGGTTTGTGAATTTTGATAGGATTTTAAATTACATTTTCATTTCCACTAATCTCTAACTGAAATTCAGCCTTTTCTTCAACTGTGAAGGCAGGCAGCAAGCCACAGTGGAACCTGCAGAACCTATAAATTTGTCGCTGTGATTAATGTTATAATGTGACACTCAGATCTTCTTTCAGAAATGAGGACTTATCCCCAGCTACTATGAAAGCTGTTGGCAGAGTGCCTTCAGCTGTCAGCCCCAGGGAAATGGCCTCAGTTGCAGAGAGCCACCTCAGCTGGGTAGTAAACACCTGGCCCTCTTCTCTGATTCCAGGTACTTCTGAAGGGTCGTGTAATCTTCAGACCTTCTGTAAGGTTGGCTGAAGCTTCTTCTCAGATTGTATCACAGCTCAACGTCATCCTTCTCTGACCGGTTCCACCTTGCCTTCCCTCATGTTGATGTCAAGAGCATTCCCTAGCAAACTCCCTAAATGCCAATCTCCAGCTTAGATTCTGCTTTCTGGGGAAACTGAACTGTGACAGTTACTAATACAAAGAATCAATATTTTTATATCACATTATAGTTAGATAGCTTGAAATATATATGCTCATATCCACCTCAATATTTCAGCCTTCTGGATCTAGTTCCTTAATACATTAATAAAAAACTTTTTACTATATCAAAAATTACTTTTTAAACATTTTAGTAACTGTATTTCAAGATAATTTTCTGTGTTATCCTGTAAATTTTATTTTATGCATCTTAAAACATCACTCTGAGAAAGAGTCTATAGGCTTTACCACTACCAAAGGAATCCATGGCAAAAAAAAAAAAAAAAAGTGGGAGGAGTCAAGAACCCCTGGGAACTCTCTCAGAAGATCCTGATTTTTTGCAGGGCTTTCAGCACCATCCATTTTCCAGCGGCTCCTTAATCGATGTCGCTCCTTCCCCATTGCTCCAGTGCTATTCAGCTGAACTCAGCAATTGCTCTTAACTGATCTTTTACATCACCGTTCCTTGCTCCCATCCATCTTCCATACAGACACCAGAATGGTTTAAACATATATGCAGAGCATGATGGCTCATGCCTGTAACCTTAGCACTTTGGGAAGCCAAGGAAGGAGAGAATCACTTGAGGTCAGGAGTTCGAGACCAGCCTGGTGAAACCCCCATCTCTACTAAAAATACAAAAATTAACCAGGCATGGTGGCATGCACCTGTAATTCCAGCTACTTGGGAGGCTGAGGCATGAGAATTGCTTGAACCCAGGAGGCAGAGGCTGCAGTGAGCTGAGATCACACCACTGCACGCCAGCCTGGGTGATGGAGTGAGACTCTGTCTCAAAACAAAACTATATATATACGCATACACCCACACATACATACACACACACACACACACACACATATATATAACAAATATGCCTGGAGTTAATTCTAAAATAATAGTTAACATGCCCCAGATTTTTACTATGAGCTGAACTCTCCACTATTATTGCATTAATATATTTAACAGGCCAATAAGGTATGTACTGTCATTATCACTATTCCATACATGTGAAAACTAAAGATTATAGAAGAAAAATCACTTTTCTAAAATCACATACCTAATAGTAAGTGGCAGAATTGAGATGGTAATCTCAGAGCCAAAGCTCACTCTTTATCTTTTTGAAAAATAACTTTTTATTATAAAAAATTTCAAACATATCCCCAAACACAAGGAGGTGTATAAAAATCTCCATATACTTATCACTCAGTCTTAGCAATTTTCAATATTTTGACATTTTATTTTATCTGTTATCCTTTCCCTTGCCACTCCCACATTTTCTTTCTTTCTTTATATCTGGAATATTTATTAAAGCAAACATCAGACATCACAGAATTTCACCCAATACAATAGTAGAACCAGTAGAGCCCAGTAGAATATTTCAGTAGAATAATGTTTTAAAAATGTTTCTCGAGTCATACCATTCCCTGTTTAAAATACTTTAGCACATTCCTATTCTACTTAGGATAAATCCTCCACAGGACCTGTAGACTTCTGAGTCGCATGGCCCAGGCCTCCCTTTCAAACACCATTTGATGACCCTCTGCCTTGCTCAAGAAAACACCAGGTCTACTGACCTTCTCTCAGTATGAATAGCTCCTTATCACTGAGTCAGAACCTTCTTTTCTGAAGCCTAGGAGGCTTTTCCTTCCACTCATTCTCCTGTGTAAATGTCCTCTCCTCAGAGACGTCGTCCCATGTTGATTCAGATTCCAAGTTCTCTCCAGTCTAATTCTCCTTCAGCCTAATTCTTTCTTACAGCATCCTGTTCTTGGCTTTCATTTGATTTCTCACAATTAATAATTTTGCATATATTTGCATGTTTGTCTGTCTCTGCTACTGGGCTGTAAGAGACCTGCCAGTTTTGCTCACAGATCTATACCTAGTCTCAACATAGTACCTAGCACTCATTAAACTGTAAAGTGTGTGTGTATGTATGTGTATGTATACATATATGTGTACATACACATTTTAGTGTATGTATATTCTCGTGTATTCTATTGAGATTATGGGCAAGTGTATTCTATATTATATATAAAGAGAGTAAGAGAATAACTTATAGAGTTAAAAGTAAGTGTAAAAGGAGAAGTTATACTAAATTTTGAAAATAACCTATATTATTTAAATATTTAATTCTCCATTGTTCCATGAAAACAGATGTGACTATTCATTAGCACTGACTAATGAAGGATTGATATGTTATTTCAGATCATCTATCAAAAAAAAACCCTCTTTCCAGCATATAAAATCTTTCTCTCCCCATTGTCCTCAAGAGCTAGGACTTTATAACCTACTTTTATTTTGGTCCTAAAAATATTTTTTTCTCAAAAATGCTTTAGAAGTAATTGAGATCATCAATAAGAAATTTATGCATCTTTCTTGGAAATGTTATGAGTTAGGTCCTAGCAACCTATCTCTAAGGCTATGAAACACTGACAGTTTGGTATCTATTTTATCTGCACCAACTGCCTACTTCAGAAACTGCTGTTTTGAAACATCATTCTGGGCTGAATATCTATTGCAGTATGTATAAAATGGAATTACAGGCCATTGCTACATTTGCTGCAGTTACTGGCATGATGGATTATAGGTACTCAATCAGACTGCATGATTTAGTAAAGTAGCTGAAAGAGGAACATTTGTTCTCTTTTTGTTTTACAATAATGTTTTTATTAGAAATATATGTACATTGTCGAAAGCTGGAAAATGCCAAAAATAGAAGGAAAAGAGTGAAAATCACTGATATTTTGGCTTTTTTGTTTTCAGATTTTTTCCATTATGAAATTGCTGATATTTCATCCTTTTGACCTATAAAATTGTTAATATCATATAGCTTACTCTAACATATCCAAATAATGTTATATATATTATTTTATGTATCAAAAAGCATACTAACTAGATTGTTTTATAGCTTACTTTTCTCATTTTTAACATTATAATTTCAGCATTTGTTCATAATATTAAACTTTTTGAAAACATTATTGTGAATGACTATTATATTTCAATATGTGGGTGTACCACAATTTACCTAATGATTTACCTACTTTTGAATACAAGTTGTTTCTAATTTATTGCTATTACAAATAATCCTCTGATAAACATCTCTATGCATAATTAATTTGTGTTTACTTCAGATTATTTTTATTTCTAGAAATGAGATTCTTGGTTATAGGTTAAACATATTTTCTTGGATTTTTTGTTTGAGACAGAGCCTCACTCTGTCACCCAGACTGGAATGCAGTGGCATGATCTCAGTTTACTGAAACCTCTGCCTTTTGGGTTCAAGCAATTCTCATGTCTCAGCCTCCCACGTAACTGGAATTATAGGCTCATGCCACCTCATCTGGCTAATTTTTGTATTTTCAGTAGAGACACGGTTTCACCATGTTGACCAGGCTGCTCTCAAACTCCTGACCTCAAGAGATCTGCCTGCCTTGGCCTCCCAAAGTGCTGGGATTACAAGTGTGTGCCCAGCTGGTTATACATATTTTCAAGTCTACTGATACCCAGTGCCAGGAACTTGATTTCAAGAAGAAATATTTGTTCTATGAAAGTAAGGGCTGTGTTTGCTTTTGCTCACCTGTTTCTGCAGTGGCCAGGCTTTTTGTCACATTAAAGGTACTCAATAAATTGCTCAATGAATAAATGCATGGCACACGCCACTGAAAATAAAGAATGTCTCCAAAATCAGACAACATGACATGCATGTCTGTTTTGGGTTGCCAGTGTTGTAATTCTACTCACCAGTGGTAGTTCTTCTGAGGCACTAACAAGTAGTATTTTTCTGGTGGTTATGATCTCACTTTCCAGCTTCTCTCATGTATCAGAGATATTTTGTAGAAGTTGAAAATTGGAACTCTCAAATTAGATAAGTTGTAACTTAAACTTAGAGTCCTCCACTAGGTAGCTTCTCTGGGCCTCAGTTTTCCTCCATGAAATGGGAAGATTGACAGCATCCATGTCACTGAGAGGTTGTGAGGATTAAATGAGCTCATTTTCATAGAGATGCATTATGGTGCTGAGCACATAGTAATTGTTCAATAAATGTTTTCTGTTATTTGACATAATTGAGAAACTCTGAAAATACTTTTTCCTCCAAAAGGGAGTATATAAGGAAAGATGATGATTCTATGTAAACATCTCAAAAAAGAGCCGAGAAGTACAAATGAGAAAATACCATTGAGAAAACAGAATTTTAAAAGATTTAGTAACCTTTTAAATTCCTCCTTGGTTTGTTTTTATTATCCCAGGTCTATTTCTTTCTAATAATTGGCAGAAAAATCACAGACCAAAGAGCTCGTCTGGCAGCGGAGCCTGGAAGAGCAGCTGGGGCGATTGGTGTCCTGCCCCACCGCCAGTCTTCCCAGGGACTGAGAGAGAGAGAACAGGAAATTGGTGAGTGTCTGAAGGTCTACAGTGAGGGGGACAGGAGAGAGAATGCAGGGACGAGGTACAGACTGAGAAAAGACTGAGACTTGAAGAGTTTCCAATCTGGACGAGCTGCTGGCACTGTGTGCCTGGGTCAGTCACGGCGGGATATGGATGCTGACTACTGAGTGAGGATCGAGTAGGTGTGTGGGCAAGGGCAGGTCATGTCCCACTAAGGACTGGCAGAGGCTGGCAGTGCTAGGAGAGGACCAGCCTTGGGGCAGGGAGCGCTAGTGTTGAAAACAGGGACCAAATCAAGCCTTTGTTTTCCCAGATGTGCTATAATCAGTCATTTAATCGACAGCTGTTCTTGAGAGTCTACTATGCGCCAGGTGCTGATGCAGGCCCAGGGGTAACAGCAGTCAACCAACAAACAGGCAAACATTTCACCCTTTGTGGAGCTGTGTTCTAGTGGGAGGAGACAGACAATATACAATATATGAAACATACCCCAGTGATATGTATTAGAACATAATAGATATCTTTTTTTAAAAAAAGAGCTGAATAATGAGGGTGGTGAGAGTGGGTGGTGAAAGGGAAGTTTACAATATTGATTGGGGTTAATAAGGGTAGGCCTTGTTCAAACAGTGGCATGAAAGCCAAGACATAAAGCAGGTAAAAGAGCAAGCTAGAGTGTGTTCTAGGCAAATGTAAAGGCTTCAAGGTAGAAGTGTGTCTGTTTTTGAGGAAGGCCAGAGTAGCTGGAGCAGAGTGAGTGAGGGAGAGGATGGTAGGAAATGAGGGCAGGGAGATTAATAGAGGACCGGTTAGTAGGGACCCCAGGAGACCACTGTAATGTTGGATATTCCTGGATCAGAGTTTCTCAATTTATGCTCCACAAGTAATGTGGATTCTGCAAAAGAGTTTTCCTTGCCCTGTGCCCAGGCTGCTCAAATAGAATGCAGGCACAAAGAATATACCTGAATTCCGCTAGCCACTCTCCAAGGTCTTCTCCTGTGATGGGTGGACAGACTTTCAGGGCAACCCTGTTCTAAATAGGAGGCGAAGGTGATATCCAGACAAATCCTTCCTGGGTATTTGCTTTGGGGATCTTGGGATTTTTGGCAGTATTGTAAGGCTCTGGCTCATGAATTCAGCCCTCTTGTTCCCATATCTGCAAGGGCATAACTGGGGTCCCCTCAGTCCTCTGGGTAATGTGACTCTCGCTGCAGACCTCAACATGGAAAGTTCTCGCTAAGGTGGGAAGGTCTCAGTCCTCAAAAGGAAATTGAAGCTGTGACAGCTTTTTTACTAGAAGGATCAACTTAATGATGAACACGAATACTTAAAATAATGAAGAGGAGCTGGGTGTAATCAAGAACTATGATTATTCAGGATCTCTGTAGGAGTAAATGTATTATTTCAAAATTCTCCAGTTTTGCACTCCCATGGTTATTGCAGTGCTATTCACAATAGTTAAGATTTGGAAGCAACCTAAGTGTCCATTAACAGACAAATGGACAAAGAAAAGATGGTACGTACACAATGGAGTACTCTTCAGCCATAAAAAAGAGTGAGATCCTATCATTTGCAACAACATGGATGGAAACGGAGATCATTATGTTAAGTGAACTAAACCAGACACGGAAAGACAAATGTCACATGTTCTCACTTATTTATGGGAGCTAAAAATTAAAACAGTTGAACTCATGGAGATAGAGAGTTAGAAGGATGGTTACCAGAGCCTAGGAAGAGTAGGGGAAGAGTGGGGGGCACGTGGGTGTGGTTGATGGGCACAAAAAATAGTTAGGAAGGATGAATAAGATCTAGTATTTGCTAGCACAACAGAGTGACTATAGTCAAAAATAATTTTATTGTACATTTTTAAATAATTAAAAGAGTATACTTGGGTTGTTTGTAACACAAAAAATAAATGCTTGAGGTGATGGATACCCTTTTTACTCTGATGTGATTATTATGCATTGCATGCCTGTATCAAAATATTACATGTACCCCATAATACATCTACTATGTACCCACAAAAATTAAAAATTAAAAAACAAATCTCCAGCTTTGGGGTCAAACGCTAAAGCCATTTATTTACATTTTAAGATTTGGGGGATGAAAAATACAGCGTTATGCTTTTAACAGCTCTTTACAGCTTTACCATTTTTTAACCTCCATCTCAGGCTTTTTGTGTTTAAGTATATGTATTGTCTTTATGGAAACCCAAAACTTCCCTTATTTAAATTTCAAGGATGTTAAAACATTTTAATGTTTCATTACAATTAATAAAACATTACATTAAAATGTAGAGTCTACATCATATACTTCTTTTTTTTTTTTGAGACAGCGTCTCGCTCTGTCACCCAGGCTGGAGTGCAGTGGCACCATCTCGGCTCACTGCAAGCTCTGCCTCCCAGGTTCACGCCATTCTCCTGCCTCAGCCTCCCGAGTAGCTGGGACTACAGGCGCCCGCCACCACACCTGGCTAATTTGTTGTATTTTTAGTAGAGACGAGGTTTCACCATGTTACCCAGGATGGTCTCGATCTTCTGACCTCATGATCTGCCTGCCTCGGCCTCCCAAAGTGCTGGGATTACAGGTGTGAGCCACCGCGCCTGGCCCTGTTTTCTTTTCTAAAAAATGTTTTATATTTTTAATTTACCCTTTTAACTGAACCTGTTTTCAATTCATGTGAATATACATAAAGTATAACACTAAAGAGTTAAAGAAAATATCAGAAAACTCTGCCAAGAGGTGTCAACTGAGTAATAACAACCTAGTTGGAATTAAGCCACTGTGACAAGGTACACTTTCTGAATGCTTATGTGTTAATTGCCTTAACAGACATTTATCTGTTGGTGTGACAGGCTGCTAACCTTAGATCGTATGCCCAGCCCTGGGTTTCCCTTTCCAGATAAAACTCTGTAATCAGACCAGCTTGCTCAGACGTAGTGCCTGCCTACCTAACCCCACCCTGCCGACAGCAGCTGCTGAGGAGTAAGACTGAAGTTACCCAAATGCTCGTCCAATAGGCTCACATGTTAAAGACCAAATACTCCCCCCGAAACATGATCTCCTCAGTCCTCTCATCTCTGGAAATGGAGCTACCATCCTTTTAGTTGCTCAAACTAAAAAGCTAGGAATAGTGCTTTAATTCATATCACCCCCAACCATGTAATCTAATAAATCAGTTAATTCCAACAGCTCCTTCTCTAAAAGATGTCATGACTCTGTGAGCTACTTTCCATCTCTACTGCTATAATCCTGGTCCACACCTCATCACACCTGACCTCAGTTATTGTGATAGCTTTCTGTTTTATTTTATTATTTGAATTTCATTATTTCATTTCATAAGAGACGTGGTTTCACTCTGCTGCTCTGGCTGGAGTGCAGTGGTGCAATCATAGCTTACTGCAGTCTTGAACTCCTGGGCTCAAGCGATCCTCCTGCCTTAACCTCCTGAGTAGCTGGGACTACAGGCACATGCCACCGCACTTGGCTTATATTTTTATTTTTTGTAGCGACGAGGTCTCACTGTGTTGCCTAGGGTGGTCTTAAACTCCTGGCCTCAAGCAATCCTCCTGCCTTGGCCTTCCAAAGTGCTGAGATTACAGGCATGATCCACCACTCAGGGCCTCATAGCTTTCTCAGTGATCACCATATTCCCAAACTTGCACTTTCTAATGGCCGTCAGAATGCTTCTTGGAAACCTGTATCAGACCATTTCATGCCTCTGTGTGAAATCTACATCTCTCACTGCAGCAAAATAAAACCCAAATTCCTTACCTTGGCCTACGAGCCTGTTACTTGACCAGACTTTTACATACTTTTCTGACTTCACCTTCAGCCCTAAATGCCACGCTCCAGTCACTGTGGGCCTTCCTTTTGTTTTCTGAACCCATTCAATTTGTTCCAGCCTTGGTATAAGGTGTTTCCTTTCCCTGGAACACTCCCTCCACCCGCTTGTCTTCTTAAGGTTGGATATGTTATTCTGATCTCATCTTAAATTACCACTTCCTCAAAGAGGGCCTCTGTGACTCCCCAGTCTAAAGTAGCCCCCACCAATCTGTCTCTATCCTATTTTAACTTTCAAGAGGATACTTTTCCTGTTTATTTTTTTTTCCTAGCTGTCTCCCACCCAGTCCCAGAATGTGAACTTTATGAAAGCAGTAATTTTGACGTGCAGTTTTCCGCTATATCCCTAGCACCTGGAATAGTGCTTGGCGAGTGGAAGGTGTTCCAGAAATACTCAGTGCATGAATAAAGTTTTCTCTTGGTGGGGTTGATTTCCATCTGAGTTGGTTCCATCATGGGTTGGTTATCTTTATCTTCTACTCTAGACCGTCTTCCTCCCTGTCCACTCATCTGATAACCTACATGCCCCATTCATCACTAGGGAACTCGGCACAGGAAGGGAGTGGGTGAACTAGCATAAGTGGAACAGCTGAATTGAAAAGACTCCAAAACTCATGCCCTGCTGCATACAAATTGTTAGCAATATCCTTTTGCTTATTAGAATATTCTGAATTGATATATAGATGTTCTAACGAAAATTCATCTCTTTATAAAGCGCTTTGCTATCTCTGCAATAGAGAGGGAAGAAGCATTGTTCTGTTTCTCACTGAAAAAAGAATATTACAGAAATGATTTTAGAAGCTTTAAAAGTGCTATTGAAATGCTATTTTAAATACGGAAACGCTATTTTAAACATGGAGAATTAAAGTCCAGAGCCATATCATCTAGCAATCTAACAAAAGGACACATAACTTTGGGCTTTGAAACTGGACTATGAAAAGAGGCTAGTTTTATATTTTAAGCCATGTCTTCTATGAGTGGGTATTTTTATATTGATATCTCCTCCACTTTCAATAGCTTATTAGTAATCTAATTTTTTTTCTGATTGTAATAGTAGCGCATACTCATTGTAAAGTATTTGGAAAATACAGACGCAATAGTGCTTTGGCCGGGTTAGAGTTTAAGGGTGTGTGTTAAAGCCCGGTAGAGGAACATGTGGTGTGAAACAACACTGCCCCCTAGAGGTCTTTGTGTGCCGCGGGCTGACCGGGCCACCCAACCTCCCGAGAACGTCCCGCCTCTGGGTGAAGGCTCCTGGACAACTCCGGTGATTTCAAGGGGGCAAGGAGTCTTGTGAGAGGGAACTCGGTCCTGACCCGCAGTGGGCTTCCCTCATAACCAGACCTGCCTGATGATTCGGGCTCCTCAGGGAGGTTGAAGTGGAGGGAGAGTCTTCGGCCCCTGAGAAAAGAGGCTCCACCCTGCAGGGTCAGCAGGACCGCGGTCCTGGGGGCAGTGGCAGGCCC
>NW_012103987.1:2730507-2775868 GCF_000951045.1 Mandrillus leucophaeus
GCTGTGCCTGCGAGCGAGGCAGGAACGGAGCCACCAGGGTGCCGCGGGGAGGCGGTGAGCGCGCTCCTGGTCGTCAAGGGGAAAGAGAACGCCATGCATGGGCCAGCTGAGGAAGCTTCCAGAAGCACAGGCAGCGAGCTGGGAGCAGCATAGCCTGAGGACTAACAGAGAGGCAGGAAATGGAACCGTTAAATATCACAGAAGGGCAGCAGCAGAGACACAAGAAGCGATTCTGAATTCATGGCTCCACTTTCACAGGAAGAAACTAGGGAAGGGTCTCTTGGGACAAGAGTAGAGATTCACAATTAATAGCGGGAGTGGGGCTTGGAGCCCAAGGACTTGTATACTTCCTGTAAATTTGGTATGTTTTTACTCACTGCTTGGTAATGGTGGAAGACAGTTTTCACAGAAAAGTAAAAGAGAGAAAAGCCTTCTATAATCCAATCCTAACCAAACAACTACATGTTTACCATTTTGATAGATTTCGCTGGAGTCTTCTCCCTATGCATATTTTGTACTGTACAGTTTTATTTCCTACTTTCCCATTTATAACCTAAGTACTTTTTATTATTAAAAATACCTTTAACTTTGGAAAACAATTTGACGGTGTCTTATAAAGTGAACACGCCATATGAGCCAGAAATCCCACTTCTACATATTTACCCTAGAGAAATAACTTATGTTCACACAAAATCCTGTGCATGAATGTTTATAGCAACTCTATGCATCAGCAAACACTGGAAACAACCTGAATATCTTCCAGTGGATGAACTGATAAACAGAAATACATCCATGCAATGAAGTACTACTTAGCGATAAAAAAAAGGAATGCACTATTGATACACACAAACATAGGTGAATCTCAAAGGTACTAGACTGAAGAAAGCGTGTCTGAGAAGATTACATACTGACGATTCAATTTATGTGACATTCCTGAAAAGGCAAAACTGTAGGTTTGGAAAGCAGATCAGTGGTTGCCAGGACTTAGGGATGAAGAGAGGGTGTGGCTACAAAGAAAGATCAAGAGGAAACGTTTTGGTGTGATGGAACTGTTTTTGATTTTTATATTGTTGGTGGACACACAAAATCTATATGAGTGCTAAAATTCATAGAACTGTGTACATGAAAGTCAATTTTATTGCATGCTAATTTAAAAACATTTAAAAATAAAATAAGCTTTAATTGCCTTTAAGACATAATTTAAAATAACTTTAGAAAATTCCAGTGAGGACTCATCCCACAATTTAGGCACCCCTCCTGATACTAGACTGCTACACTGTTCCTATCTCTGTATTAATAAAGCTGTATTGGAAACTCTGGGGGCATAAATCTTTGTCCATATTTAAGATGTTAAAAATTAAGATAGAGCTCAGAAGTGGAATGACGGAGACGATGAGTATAAATGTTTTTTAGAACTCTTGATATCTGCCGCCTAATTGCTTTCCCATCATGGTCGTGTCAATTGCCCCTCCCACCAGCAGTGACTGAGATTAAATGGTTTGGGCCTTCTTGAGTATATGAAATTAGAAGACATATTCAGGGTTGCTTGGGGAATTGTCTCCTGGTTGGGGTGGGGTGGTGGAGAAATAGGAGAGAAATGGAGGCAGGTGCGTGTGTAAACCAGAGACAAATAGGCCGTCACGCCTGAGGGTTATCTGCTTCAGGTTTCTGTGCTTCCCCAATAACTCCAATTTTGCTCCTTACCACTTTCTTTAGGATTGATTTTTATTTTCTTATTTCTTCTTCACCCTCTCTACTGGCGGTAGTGTAAGAGCAAAGTTAGGCTACCAAAGCAGCAACACTATCCTATGTAGTCAACCAAGCAATGTTTTAAAAACACCAACCACATAAAAGGCACTGTGCAAGCCACCCCTGCCCTCGGGGAATTTACAATGCAACAGGGAAAGGTGAGGTTAGTGTGACTTCCCCACCCAACACCACCTTTCTCCCTCCTAAGTTGCTAATGATAATGGTGAAAATAATGTCATCATCAGGTATTGTTTAGCTGTTGGAAGAAACCACTCGGCGTCGAGTTCATCAAGGAATACGTCACAGATGTGAAATCAAGCCAGGCCTAGCAAGGATGAGTGCATTTAATTGAACGCATTTCAGGTGGAGAAATGCCATGTGCAGAAGTGACAGCCTTTGGTAAGGAGTATGGGACTGTGACTATTTCCCCTTGATGACCTTGCATGAAAATGAACAAACAGCATTTGAAAAGCTCCTCTCCTGAGGTGACTAGAAGGTGACTCAACGGTCCATTTCCATGCATCAGCTTGCTGGAGGAAATGGAAAGGCCTATTCCCCAAAGCAGTGTTTGTCTTACAGAAATAGAGATATTATGTGTAATAAATTGGGAAAACTTGTGAAATGAAACATCTGTTCTGCATGCTTAAGCACCAAGGCACTTGCAAAATATGAATTTTTACTCCATATTCCAAATGCTGTGATGATGAGCTGAGAATGAGTTTGGAAGGTTCATCTCTTTCCAATAAAAAGGTTCATCATGCCTCTCTGACTTTTATAATTATTTTGGAACATTTTCAATAGGAAATTGAAAGAGAGAGGAGGGAAAGAATGATGACAGAACTGAAGAAGAATTGATGAAAGAGTCAAAAAGCTAAAGAACTTTGAGAAATGGATTTTATGTGGAGTCAGCAATGCCTTCAGCTAATTTAACCAAATCAACAAAGCCATTAAAATGTATAATGATTTTTATTTTGCTACAAATCTATGTAGAATGAAAGGCACCTTGTGAAATGCAAAATCTTCCATATTTAGAATCTAAGCACCTATATAGATGTTTGAGAAAACAGAACGTGGCTATTCTTTTATTGAATATTTTTAGAACATAATGCTACTCCCCCTGCTCACTCTACTGCAATAAACACTTTATTCTCTCTGGATGCCCTCAATTTCCCCTACCAGGTAGCAGCTGTGTATCACTCTCCAATGTACTGTTGATTTTCAATCTAGACCAGTCTCCAAGGTTATTATTGACTTTAAAATATACGATACCAATTTGAGGGTTCCACCAGATATCCAGGTGTGAAATTTTTTGAGGCCAATTTAAAGAACAGACTATCTTTTTTTCTTACCATGGTGCTGCATATTATTGTTGCTAATGCTACACCTAAGGAATTTCAAAGCTCGTTTCCAAACATCATCTCATTTGAGCTTAACCGGAACTGGGAGATGGACTGTGCAATTACTTTTACCCAGCATTCCAAAAGGGGAAAAATAAGCATCTGAGAATGACTTTCCCAAAGTCACACAAAGAACCAGGACAAGACACTACGTCTCGTAACACCTGTTACTCTGTTTTTCTATTGTATTACATACTTTACGGTTGAATATAACCAGACAAGTCTTCTTCCTTGAAAACTCTCAGGAGAAATGTTCTGTAGTCCCAACCCCTTGTCTAATTTCTGCTTAAACCCATATCCTCCCCCATTTCTCCTTCTTGGTAGGCATGTGGGATCCCACACTGCAGATCCCACATGCCTACCAAGAGAGTAGTGACCTTATAGAGTCCCACATGGCAGTGTAAAGCAGCGAGAGTCACGTCTTGGGTCCATAGTGGACTGATCCAACCATGTGGGTAGTGGTCAGAGGGGAGTTTTTAACCAGCGTAGACAAAAGTGGGTCACATCAGCAAGGTTGGGACTGCAGCAAAGTGGCCATTGGGATGATAAAGGGACAGTGATGCTCATGTCCCAGTGTGGATGTTGGGAGAGCATGCATGTTGCTTTCTGTGATGGTATCCTTCATGGCACATGACAGCACAGTCACTTCTCCTAATTCTGGAACACCGGGTTTCCTCCTCAACTCTCTCAGGATTCTCAGGTAAGAGAGGAGAGACATGTGTGAGGGGATAGGAGGAAGCAGAAAGGAAAATGAATGGGTAGAGATGACATAAAAGGCATATTCAATGAGGGATTGCCAGGGAGAAAGAAATAGATCCCCCTTTCTTTGTCATAATTTTCAAATAATCATTTTTATCAAAGACCATTTCCCCCTTGGGGATCTTGAAGGGCAGGTAAGGCCACCGCCTCAGTGCCTGTGTTTATACTTATGGATACCCACCTGAGACACTGGATGTGTGTTGGATGTGTGTTGGAGGGGGACTGTGGTCCTGCATTAGGTAGGTGGGTACTAATGAGCTAATGAACTTTGGTTCAAATTGTAAAAGCAAAGTGACTGCTGTTCCCCAAAGTTGATAAGGCCTGGGTGATGCTTCTCAGACTTTCATGTGCCTAAGAATCACCTGAAGATTCTGATTCAGTGGGTTTTGGGGTGGAGCCTAAGATACTGCATTTTCAACAAGCTCGTAGTGATGCTTTGATGCTAGTCCATGGACTACGTAAGTAGCAAGGAGCCAGGGACATTCGGATTACACTATATATGTGGTTTTGCACCCTGATTTTTTTTTCCTTTTAACCTTTTAAAACTTTTTGCTTAACATTTTACATGAATGTATTCCCTATGATATTAATTATTCTTTAGACTCATAGTTTTTAATAACTGTGATATTTAGTTACTTGGATGTGTAGTGATATATTTGATCACCTACCTTTTGTTTGAAATCTAAAATGCTTCCTGTTTTTACCTGTTGTAAATCATGATGTCATGAGCATCCTTATGTATAAATCTTTGTTTTCTCTGCACCAAAAGTTGCAACCAGGTCAGAGCATTCTATTAGAGAAAAAGAAAGAAAGAGAGAGAGAAAGAGAGAAAGAGAGACAGAGAGAGAGAGGAAGAGGAAGAAGAAGGAGGAGGAGGAGGAGGGGGGAGGAGGAGGAGGAAGAAAGGAGAGGAGAGGAGGAAAAGAAGGAAGAAGAAAAGAGAAGGAAAGAAAAAGGTATATAAAAGAAGTTGAAAATACTGTTTTAAAACAAATATTGACTGATCCTCTAATGTCCACATCCAAGGCACTTGATGACAGGAATTATAGAATATTAAGAAAAATAGAGTTTTTCTTTCACTTCTGCTGTAACATGTACTTGGAAACTATGCCGTAAAGTATAAAGCTCGAAAGTGGCTGGAATGTCTCCATACAATGTATTGTAATTACAGATTGTGCTCCAAGATTTGTTATAACTTTGTGAAGGGAAAAAAACACAAGCTGTGTTTTGTATATTAAACATTAAAATTATAGGCTATATCCTATGCAATGGAAGGAAAATATGCCACATACCTTGAATTTTTAAAAACTACCATACCATAATTTTGCATAAAAACTAATAAACAAATTGTATTAAATGGGAAATAGTTAATAATTTGGCCTCTCTGGTTTGCTGCTGTGTCGCCAGGTCCTGGCTCTCATTAAGGTGACATCTAGCCTATAGGGCATTGAATAGAAAAAAGGCATTCCTTCTTCAAGCACTTAACTTCCATCCAGCCAAAGCTTATGTATATTGATTTTGTTGCAAGACACTGTACTGCCATCTGCTAGAAAATGGTGTAGCAATAAAATACCAATGTAAAATGTCTACAATGTGAATAGTACTTCCTAGATGTGGTGCACAGTCTGCACAACCATAGGCACTGGCCTACATCTAAATAGATTTTTCTGGAATGAAAGAATGAATGTATTCTATTGATCCTGGTTATGCTTTGAAGCTGTAATCTGTCGGTACCCTCTTTGGTCGCTAGATAGGAAGTTGGAGAATATGCAAAGTGATAAAGAGAAGGGTAATGGGAAAGTCTAAATCAGTGCTTCTCAAATTTTAATGGGCATATGAATCACCCAGGAATCTTGTTAAAATGCAAATTATAATTTGGATGTGGAGCCTGGAATTCTGCATTTCTCACAAGCACCCAGCTCCCTTATCACCTGATAAGAATGCTCTCAGTCCATAGGCCACATTTTGAGTAGAAAGACTCTAAAACAATGATCAATCTTGACTTCTTGCTAAGTAAATATTTTTTAGTAAAAATTGTCACTCCTAGTTCATTGAAATTGATTCAGTATTCTTATTAATTTCTGTGTTGGATTTTGGAATGGAAAGAAACTTCCAGGTGATTCTAATGTGCAGCCAAGGTTGAGAACCACTGATCTAGTGAAAAGTCATGCACTCAAAGCACCAGAATGTAGGGACTACCTGTAAAAGGCATTCGCAAATGAAAAACATCAAATAACTGTGATTTTAAATTTTTAAAAAAGAATTATTTGTCTGAAGATATTTATCACCACATGAATGATATACATTACTAAGTATTGCAGGTGTGTCCAACCTTTTGGCTGCCCTGGGTGGAAGAAGAACTGTCTTGGGCCACACATAAAATACACAACACTAACAATAGCTGATGACCTAAAAAAAAAAAAACGGGGGGGGCGTGCATAGTTTTCATTATATCCACCACCACAGATAAGCAAAATAGTCCTTGCATGCAAAAGGTTGGACACAGCTGGAAAGAGTTTAGAGGCCGGGAGAGCTCTATAGGCAGAAATACTTTGGGAATGAAGGTAATGGGAGGACACAGGACAAGACGCTGCCCTTGCCCCCTCCAGCCCCCCACCCCCGCCGGTGTCTCAGGTGTGGCATGAGCACACGTGACAGAGGCAGTGAGCACCTGGGCTAAGATAGCTATTCTACTCCTCTGGCATTGTGCTTCTTATGGAGTTGAGAGTTCCTCTGCACTTTCTTGTGTATGCCATTGGCCAGATGATAGTACTTTGCAACTCCAATCAATCAACATGCTTGCAGATGGTTACAATCTTGCTGTTTTCCCATCCACCATAATCACATGGCTGTATCTTAATGCCAGTTCACTGAGTTGTATTGCTAGGGGCTTTCTAATTCCCACTAAAGATTTTTAAAGCCCTCAGCCATTTTCTTACTTAAAATCATTAAAGGTAGCTTTAGGTATGTTGAGGAATGTGTGTGGATGATACAGCATTTCTCCTCTGCCTGGAATAGTTTTCTTCCCTATTCCCGCTGCATTCCCTCATCTACGCTCCACCTCATTTTAACAAAGGATTGGTATTTTAGAAAAACTCAGATTCTCTTTGGGGAAGTGAGCGCCACCACTTGTATGGTGATTTTTAAAGATATATTCTCACGTTCTTTGATGCTTCTCCCCCAAAGAGATGGAGCTACATTCCCCTTTTCTGAGTGTGGGCTGGACACAGGGACTGAGATCTGGCAGAAGGGATGAAATGTCACTTTTGAGATTAGGTTATTGAAAGACTGTGGCTTCTGTCTTGGGGGGTGCATGCTCACTTTTTCACTCTTAAACTCCTCACTCTGGGAGAAGCCAGCTGCCATGCTATGAGGCAGCTGGTGGAGAGGCTCACGTAGGGAGGAACTGAGGACTGCCAGCAGCCGTGGCAGTGAGTGCAGAAGCAAATCCTTCCCCATTTGAGCCTGCAGATGATTATAGCCCTGGCAAACACCTTGACTGCAGTCTTGTAAGAGATTCTGAGGCAGAACCACCCAGTTAAGAAGCTCCTGGACTCCTGACTCACAGAAACTGTGAGATGATACTTGTTTTTTTAAAAAATTGGTAAGCTTGGCCAGGCACAGTGGCTCACGCCTGTAATCCCAGCACTTTGGGAGGCCGAGGCAGGTGGATCACAAGGTCAGGAGATCAAGACCATCCTGGCTAACACGGTGAAACCCCGTCTCTACTAAAAATACAAAAAATTAGCCAGGCCTGGTGGCGGGCGCCTGTAGGCCCAGCTACTCGGGAGGCTGAGGCAGGAGAATGGCGTGAACCCGGGAGGCGGAGCTTGCAGTGAGCCGAGATGGTGTCACTGCACTCCAGCCTGGGTGACAGAGCGAGACGCTGTCTCAAAAAAAATAAAAATAAAATTGGTAAGCTTGAGGATAATTTGTAATGTAGCAATCATCAACTGACACAACTTGCCTGAAACAAAATATTTTTTTCAGCAAAGAACCTGCTACTCTAAGCTTGCTGAAACTGGCTCTGTATTGAAAACTAGAATGGAAAGGAATGTTTAGTGTCAGGGTAAATTCATGGATCAGTGGACCCAACAGAAATGCAGTGTGTGTGTGTGTGTGTGTGTGTGTGTGTATGTAAAATACATCTCACTTCTTTGGAAGTGAAAGATGAATTTTTGGAAAAACAAAACCACAAATCAGTTCTTTGTTGTCATTGAAATCATTTGATAATCCTAATCATGCCTACACACTCCCAAAATAGTAGAAGATGGTAGCTCACAAAACAAGGAAGACTGGTAAAGCTACTGAGGTCTGCGGGAGCTGCCCTGTAAGTCAGAAGTGCCCACAAGTTGGAGCCATTAGGTTTTAAATGACAGAAACCCAATTCAAGCTAGTAAGCAAAGAGAGAATTTATTGTCTTACACATCTGGGAAGTCCGGGGCTACAACAAACTTCAGAACACCTGTTTACATAGTTCTCCATCTCCCTCATCATCTGGCCCTGCCTCCCTGTTTCTTTCCTCAACTTCTTCTGTGACAAATCACTTTCTTTGGGCACCAGTAACCCAGCTTCTCATCCTGAGTTTGCCTGCTCCATGGCAAAAAGTGCATTTCTCCTAACAACAATTAATCCAACCCTAGGAACATTCTGATTGACTGGCTTGGGTTGTAAGACTTTGGCAAGGGGAAGGTGGTGAAGATGTGGTTGACAGGTTTGCCTGGACCACATGGAAAGAGAGGGAGTGATTACCCAAGGGACCCAAGAGGAGGGTGAGTGAGAGGGCTGTTAAACAAAAATGTAATCACTGAAGCTCCCTACAACCTGGAGGCTTGATGAGAATAAACCATGACACATGGTTGCTGTCGTATGGTTGCTGTTCTAAACACATGGTGGTTGTTCTTATGGTGCTTCAGGGAGATGCAACTAGAGGCTCAGGTTCTAGGCTGAGTTAAGCCAGGAATGAGGTTTTCTTCTAGAAACTTCTGGAACTAAATTACTAGGAAGTCCCTGGAGAGGTTAGCTGGCCCTCCATGTCTATTCTACTTAAAGCTGTTTGACTTATAAGTATGAGAATTTAATTCTTCTCCACCCAGCAAGAGAGAAGAATGAGGTCTATTTGCCTTTATGGTTCTAAGATAACTCATTTATAGTTTTAAAACACAGGGAAATAAAGGATGTAGGAATGTGTGGAGGTGGTAGACATCTGCTGAATTTTTTTCATAAGAGAGTTTGAGTTGAGATTCTGACATATGCAACCAAGAGATCCTAATAAAGCTGGTTCTAAAGAGATCCAGATTTTCATGTTAGAACTATAATGAATGAGATTTATGTGCTTTTTATGAAACTTTATATTAGCAATTAAAATATTTTGCACTGGAGGATCAGTTCAAGGGCAAATCTATGCAAAAACGTTCCAACTGAACCCTATGTATTCAGAATCACAGTGTGTTAGAACTGAAAGAGGCCTGAAAGATCCTATTTAACTTTTTTTTTAAGTGAAGAGAAATATCTTTTCATAAGTTTAATGGCTATTTGTATTTCTTCTTTTGTGAATTGCCTTTTAAAATTATTTCTCATTTTTCTATTGGAACATTACGTTGTAAATTATTTGTAAGTATTTTTATATGTATAATATAAACATATTATCTGTCATATACAATATACATCTTTCCTTTTTTCCATGTTATAGTGCTGCTTTTTATATATACATGAAGTTTTAAGTTTTTTGTAAATTGATTTATCTCTTTGTAGATTATATCTTAGTGTTTATAACTAGCAAGAAGACTTCCCAATACCCAAATACAGTAAATAGCCACATATTTTAAGTTATTTTGCAATTTTTTAAATTTTATTGAATTTTAAAGATCTGTCTTTAATTTAATTATATATAAGTCTCTAACAAATCTGAAATTTAATTTGCGAAGTAGGCATCTAATTTTATATTCTCCCAAATGGTTAGCCAAATATTGCTGTACCATTTATTAAGTAATCTGTTTTTCCCTATTCAACTGAAATGCCACACTGACTTAATATTTAATTTGTTTGTTTGAGGCAGCAGAACTTCTCAAAACATTTATTAACAGAGAACAATGTTTCATGTAATTAGCATTTGACTTAATAGCTCAATTTGAAGAATGGAAAAAATAAAGGGAAATGATAGATTTCAGTACTACGAACAACATTTGTTGGGACTTTTGAAGGTAGATAAATTGGAAGAAAAAGTATTATGTTGCTTTATTTTAAAAGTAGAAGCTAGCAATTTCTAGCTGCATTTGAGGACTTTATTTTCTCTTTGCATTTTCTTCCCTGTCATCTACAGATTTCCTAGCAGACTTAACACCTGGCATTGGGGAATCCTTAAACCCAGGGAAGGAACTGCGGGCAGGAAATTTTCTGTGAATGTTAGGGTTCGAAAAAGGGGAGATGCAATAAGGGGTGTGCTTCCTTAAGATGATAAACTCTATATCCATAAAGCCCCTGGCTGGAATTCTGGGTTGAATTGTATCCTCCCCAACCCCCACCGAAAAAAAAAAAAAGACATGCTCTTCAACATATCTTCCTAACCCCCAGTATCTCGGAATGTGAACTTATTTGGAAATAGGATCATTGCAGATATAATTAGTTAAATAAAAATGAAGTCATACTGGAATAGGGTAGGCCTCTGGTCCAATATGACTGGTGGCCTTATTGGAAGATGGCCATGTGAAGACAGAAACACACAAGGAGAAGACCATGCAATGATGAAGGCAGACTGGAGTTATGCAGCTGAAAACCAAGGAACACCTTCTTATGTACTTAATTTGTGTCAGATTTCACCATGTGTCAAAGATTGCTATGAAACCACCAGAAGCTAAGAAGAGAGGAAGGATTCCCCCACAGGTTTCAGAGGGAACACGGCTCTGCTTACACCTTAATTTCAGATGTACAGCCTTCTAGTTTGTGCTGCTTTATTATGGCAGCCCTAGAAAACTAATGCAGCCCACATGATATTTAATGGCCTCATAGCTTCTGACACCAAAATGCCCCCAAAACACCTTTGATCTGAATTTTGTCAAATTTTGAACACTTATAGGAGATGATATAACTAGAATATGATGAGATATTTATTAAATAAAGCCCAATGACTCCATGGATTCCAAGTAAAAGTTAAGTAAATCCCTTAAAATCAGAGCTAGAATAATTGTTCTGCCACTCATTAGCTCTGTGACCTTAAGCAAGTTATTTAACTTCTTGGGACCTCCGTTTCCTCATCTATAAAACAAAATGTCTACCTCAAAGGGTTATCATAAAAACTTGACAAAGTAGTGATGCATGGAAAAGTATTTACAATAGTACTTGACACAGAGTGAGTACATAATTAATGATCATCTTCTTCTTCTTCTTTTTCTTCTCCTCCCCCTCCTCCTCCACCAGTACAACTTAACAAATTCAAAATGATAGTTCATCACATAATTGCAACAATGTGCTAGACACTCACATAAAGACCCATTGTAATGTAGTCATTTTGCAATGGAAGTTTGGCCACGTGACAAGAATGTGCCCCTGATATGTCTCCTTGTAGGTTACTATGAACTGAATTGTGTCCTCCCCTGGCAAACTCATACGTTGAAGCCCTAATCCTCAATGTGATTGTATCTGAAGATAGGGTCGTTGGGAGATAACTAAGGCTGAAGGAGTCATAAGGGTAGCACCCTAATTCTATAGGACTGTAGCCTCATAAAAAGAGGGGGAAAGAGAGAGAGAGAGCTCTCTCTATGGCAAGCACCAAGGAAAGGCCACATGAGCATGCAGTGAGAAGGCAGTTGTCTGCAAGCCACAGAGTGCACTCACTAGAAGCCAACCATGCTGGCACCCTGATCTTCCTCTTCCCTGTTTCAGAGCTGTGAAAAAATTAATTTCTATTGTTTAAGCCACCCAGTCTATGGTGTTTTGTTATGGCAGCCAAACTGACTAATTCACAGATTCAGCACCCAAAGGATTAAATATATATTACCTCTTGGAACAGACAATGTGGATCTCCCTACTTGGCTGTATCCTCCTTCCCTACTAGTCTTCTAAATTTGTAATGCTGTAGGGCCCTCTTCTTTGCTATATCTATGTCCTTACCGTGAGTCTTCTATCTCAATCCAGCCCAAGGCTTTAAATATCATGTGAAATGGTTTGAATGTGTGTGTCCCCTTCAAAATTCCTATTGAAACTCAATCCCCAATGCAGCATTGTTAAGAGGCAAGGCCTTTGGGAGGTGATTAGGTCATGAGGGACCTGCCTGTGTGAATTAATTAGAACCTTATAAAAGGGATGGAGGGAACTAGTTAGGCTCTTTTTGTTCTTCTCCTTTCTCCCATGTAAGGGTGCTACAGTGAGAAGATGCCAGGTCCTCTTCAGACACCAAACTTGCTGGTGCCTTGATCTTGGACTTCCCAGCCCTTAGAACTGAGAGAAATAAATGTCTATAATTTATAAATTACCCAGTCTGTAATATTGTGTTATAGCAGCACAAAGTGATTAAGACATCGTATGTATACTGATGATATACAAATTTAGTCCTCATCTCTTCCTTTAACTGCAGACCTATGTGTCCAACTTCCATCTTGACTCTTCCACTTGGATGAATAGTAAATAGCCACCTCAAATATTTTGAAATCCAAAACAAACCCTTCATTGAACTGTTTGTTCCCTCTTTCCAACCATGCCTTGCCCATGTGGACACCCCCAACCCAAAAGTCATCCTTGATTTCTTTTTCTTTAGCCCCTCTGCCCACATCTAACCTGTCAGTAAGTCTTGTCAGTTCTACTTCCAAATTATATTTTTAATGTTATTCCTATTTCTCAGTTCCACTATCACCACCACGACTACTTCTTGCCATAGTCTCATTTCTTGCCATAGTCTCCTAAATGGTCTCCTTATCTCTAGTCTTGCTGTCTTATAAATTCCTCTCCACTCAGTAGCCAGAGTTATCTTTTTTAAAATATAATTTTAATTTTACAAAAAACAATACATGTGCAGAGTTTAAGCAGGCAGAGTTCAACAAATGATATCACCAAAAGGAAACAAACAAACAAGACAAACCAATACCTTCCAGGGAAATAATTTTCAATGCTTCAGCTCAGAGTTATCTTTTCGTTTGTTTGGTTTTGGTTAGGTTTACTGAGATATAATTTGCATAGAGTAAAATTCAGCAATTCACATATTTAGGTATACATTCCAGTGACTTTTGACAAATATATTTGGTCATGTAACCACTATAATAAAAATATAGAATATTTCCTTTACCCATAAGATATAGATGGATATAGATGTAGATGTAAAAGATACAAGGTCTCCTTCTGTTGCCCTTGAACTCCTGGGATCAAGCAATCCTCCTGCCTCAACCTCCCAACTAGTTGGGATTACAGGTTTGAGCCACCATGCCCATCCCCATAAGTTATATTTCAATACATAAACTGAATCATGTCAACTCTTTAGGCAAAAAGCCTTCAGTGCGTTTCTTCTAACTTAGAATAAAATCCAAACTCTTTGTCAGGGTCCTTGAAGCCCTACAAAACTCACTTCCATTTATTTCTCTGAACTCCCCTAGTAACAAGTCCCCTCACTCAGCAGGGCCCTGCTCAGGAGTTTCAATCTGCTTCATGGACGTTCAACTTGCTGCTCCCCTTGTCTGGAACTATCTTCCTCTGATATTCTATCCACCTTACCTTTTCTGATCTCTTTATTCAGAGTAGCTTTCAATTCACCTCAAGAAAGTTATTAATTATTTTATCCTGTTTATTTCTTATCCCAATTTGGTATAATTTTGTTAATGTATCTTTTTGCTTGTTTATGTCTTAGACCACCAGTATGTAGCAAGAGAAAGGCAAGACCTTGGTCCATTTATGCAACACTATATTCCCAGCTCCCATGATATTATCTGTTCTGCCACACAGAGGGTTCTTTGTATTAGGTTGAACTATTTGGAATTACCCACATATGACTGTTTTTGACCTACAAGAATGGTGATTTCATATGGTTCATTTGGTTTATAAATATTTGCTGAATAAATGAATAAACTGAAATTTTGAGTTGCTGCCACCAGGAAGAGAGTAGACAGTTATATTTGTGTGCAGTTAGAAAGGGTTCACTCTCCTGAGTTCACTTGATCACTTTTTATCCTAGATTGCCACCCAAAGTACTATCGTAATTTTCCACTAGGAAAATTATTCATTAAAACAGATAACATGGGTCACTTAAGTGTAAAACTTAAAGATGACACTTCTTTAAGGAAATCTACCAGAAGAAAATCTTTTGCTGATTTTTAAAGTTTAATGAAACATAATTTACATATAATGTAAATGGCTAATAATTTACGTACAATGGCTAATTTTTAATTCTTCACGTTTTTTGTTGGCAGGCAACGTGTTAGACCTTCCTGAGCTTCTCAGAAGAGAGAGGGTTTTCTTTTGAGGCAAACTTGATAGTACACTTTGATAGTACAGGAGGCGGTACTGCATGGTGACAAAAAAGCGCCAGCTTTGTTAGCAGGACCACCTGGCAGGGATGCAGGCTGTGCCACTTACCAGCCAGGGGACCTTGAGCCAGCTGCTTGGCCTCACTCACCCTGTCTCCTCAGCTGCAATTGGGATGAGCAGACTGCCTGCTTCAGGGTTGCCTAAGGCTCACATTGGTTAATGATGTGAAACGCTTAGCGCAGTGCCTGGCATGGAGAGAATTCTCATTAGATGACACCTTGGCTGGGCTTTAGGAGCTACAGAAGAAACTTCATCTCTGTGAGCTCAGCATGTTTCTAGCTTTCCTTTTTGTTTTCTATTCAACCTTTCACCCAACTCAGCTTCTCAGTCCCTAAAT
The DNA here is from genome assembly GCF_000951045.1 of Mandrillus leucophaeus. NCBI lineage: Eukaryota > Metazoa > Chordata > Mammalia > Primates > Cercopithecidae > Mandrillus > Mandrillus leucophaeus. The sequence continues at coordinate 2,745,259 of NW_012103987.1, forward strand.
GACAAAGGTTTGGGAAGGAAGATCTGGACCAAGGCTTGCATTTGTTTCTGATAATTAAATGTTATGTTTTCTTCAATCTAAATAAGTTTGCCTGTACAGCCTTGTTCAATGGTTGTTTTCTTTTTCTCTCCCTGATAAATGACCCTCAACTTATTTTCCCTCATTTAATTGCTTATTTACATACAGTGCCTAGAAGGAAATAAATTTAATGGCCCCTAGCAATTGGTCTTCAGGTATCAAGTTTAAGTCCCTTTAAGCAGAACAGCAAATTGAGCACGGAATGAACTGGTTTCATGGTAGTGTACTGCAATTAGATGCAAGAATAGGGAAAGCAGGGTGCTTCAAGCGGTGACACAATTAGAATAGCACTGGGGGTGCTTATCTTTCCACTTCTTCAACTCCCCCTGGATTCCACTGGCTAAAGAGTCAATGACATCCCTGAAAAATCTTCCCTCTCTTGTTTCTCTGATGCCACCTGTGTTCTCCGCCTCACTGGCCACACTTCCTTTACCTCCCAAACTTTTAACTCTGAGTGTCCCAAACTTGTCTCATCACCTACCCCTGCTGCCCAGCTCCCCACCCTGTTCCCCTTCTGACATGGGCACTCTCCTTCTGATCTCTTGGGAGAGAAACAATGAAGGGCTATTTGGCACTTTTATTTCTATTCAAGGAACCAGACTGTGAACAAGTTTACCATTTAGTCCTTTGGACTGTGTCTTGAATTCATCCCTCTTCTCCATTCTCTCCAGCACCATCATCATGATGGCTAATATTTCCTGAGTATCTTTCATCCAGGCATGATGCCAGGTGCACCAACTTACTTAATCCTCATAGCCACCACCTGAGCAAGCGCCTGTTTTATAAATGGACCAGTTCTTGCTGCTATTGTACAAGTTATTTTCTTTCTATAACATCCTCCTTGTCCTCCTTCCACATTCTTAAAGAAACTTGCCCTTCCTTTAAAGTACTCAGGGAGCCCTGCATTGCTTCTTGAAGACTTCTCCAGCTTCATCATCTCACAGTGGTCTCTCTTTTCACTAAATGTTCAATATGCTGCACATAAATACCCCAAAGTTAGCACAGAATTGTTCTATGGCTGTCATATATATTAAAAATAATTAAAAGTTCACTTTTTCTCCCATTATGGGAAGGATACATGCTCCTATTAGTAAATTCAGTAGGTAGAAAAAAATTACCACTATCCAGACTGCTTTCCATTTAGTCTTTATGCATAGCTTTCTGTCTGCCTATTTTTATCTTGTGTTTGTACCTTACTATTATAAAATATGCATCTCCATGTTCATTGTCAACATTATTTACAATTACTGAATAATATAACACGGTGTGGATTTACACGTATTCTCTATATTTGGATTAAAGGAGATAGAGTATGTGAAATTAAATGGGAGAAGTATCTGACACATAACAGGCAATACAAATATTATCACATAGTATCAATTTATTTGTGAATATTGAAAGCTCCGAAAAAGAAAAAAGTTTTTTTTTAATTCCCCTAATTACTTATTGCAGTATTGTGTTCATGCAAAATGCTCAATCATTTTGGAGAAATAACAATTTTTTTTCCTCATCATGAAGTAAGGTATGCTCACTGCAAAAAATCTAGAAAATAAAGAGGAACATACTAAAGAAAAGAATACTCTCATGTAATCTCAGTCTTCAGAAATAATCTTTTGTAACACACACTGCTGGTGGGAATGTAAATTAATTCAGCCATTGTGAAAGGCAGTGTAGCAATTCCTTGAAAAACTTAGAATAGAATTACTATTCAACCCAGCAATCCCATTTTTGGGTATATACTCAGTGGAATGTAAATCATTCTGCCATAAAAACACATGCACGTGTATGTTCATTGCAGCACTATTCAAAATAGCAAAGACATGGAATCAACCTAAATGCCCATCAATAGTAGACTGAATAAAGAAAATATGGTACATATTTACCACAGAATACTAAACAGCCATAGGAAAAGAAAAAGATCATGTCCTTTGCAGCAATATGTATGGAGCTAGAGGCCATTATCCTAAGCAAACTAATGCAGAAACAGAAAACCAGATACTGCATGTTCTCACTTATAAGTGGGAGCTACACCGTGAGAACACATGAACACAAATAATGGAAAAAGAGACATCATGGTCTACTTGAGGGTGGAGGCTGGGAGGAGGGAGAGAATCAAAAAACTACCTATAGAGTACTATGCTTATTACCTGTGTGATGAAATAATCACTTGGAACAGTGTCTTCTAATCTAGACTCTTTTCTATGTTCTGTATGCACACAGAAATACACATGCAAAGCTGAACACATATGTGAAACAAAATTCAGATACTCAAATTTTCCTCCAATACATGATAAAATCTTGCACAATAGCTTCCTCCACAGCAGAAAATGTCTTTACTACATCTTAAAAATGGGGTAAATGAATAGGGTCAGGCTCATCAGTGCAATAATCTTGGTAAATATTCTCAATGTGAGAAAATACAAACAAAAGACCTTCTCTCCCAGCAAATTTAGACCTAAATGAAAATTTAAGCACAGTCATTTTAAACAAATTTGTCCTGGAGCTTAGTGGTTCAAGTTCAAGGTTGAAGAGCAGTCTGGGGACATCAACTCTTAATATTTTTCAAGTTTTGGAGCAAGTGGTTTCTAGGCTCTGAGTGAAGTGAAACAGAATCTCTAGGGGCATGTGGTAAAGATGATCCCATACTATGTGCAGCATAGAGTTAAGAGAAGAGGCGAGAGCATGAAGAGAAACCAGTACAATCAGTTGTTCACCTACCACTAACTACAGTGATACTCCCGTTTGCTTCCTGTGAAGCAGACAATTACTAATAATCACTGATGTCACTTTTTTATTTCATACATCCTTTAACTATTTTCTTATCTTGAAAGAGTCAACATAAAAGCCACATCCATTTTCTAATTTTGAACAATAGAGAAACCTAATATCTTCTCATATTTTTGTCTTGCTTCCGTCTCATGAGTTCCCAAAATAGATACATTATCTGAATGAAGAGTTCATGGGCAAATGTCACACTTTTCTTGGTTCAGCTAATTATATTTCTGCTTTTGCTTAGAATAAGATTAATTTTCCTATTCTGCTAATAAACCATGTGATGGCAAAATGCCTTATGCTGAGAAAAGATGCCTTTGGCATTTTAAAGAATTGGGAAGCTATTTCAGATAAGCTATCATGTGCATGAAGAATAATTTATTCATATGAAATGTTCAATAACCAGAAAAGACTGATTTAAAAAAAAACATTTCACAATTAAGTTTTTTTTTTTTGTTGTTATGGACAGTGATTTCTTCTAAGAAACAAAGCGTCTGTCTATATGAAGAATAACTAACATAATGGTTAATAAATATTGATTGGATCCAGCCAAGTGAGCAGCATTTTTGAGTTTACAGATGTGGTGACTTTGAACTGTATTTAAGTGCTTATAATGAAATCTTGCAGTTGGAGTAATAGCTTTGTTCCTGAGTCTCATGAATATTTTCCAGCTCCTTTGTCCTAAATTTCTGCCTGACAATCACCCATTTCAAGGAATAAAAGGATATAATAAGTGATAAATCTATGCTGGAACTTTTAACCTAAAAAGTTCACATACTATTTCTAGTAAACTGAAAACTATTAGAGAAAGATGGAGGTATTAAAACCTATTCATGAGGAAATCAATGGCAACATATTTTAAATGGTTTTGAATTTTATAAAGATGTACTTTTATAGCACTATGTCCTTTTTCTTTTCTTCTCCTTGGTTTGATTTCCAACAGCTGAGCTATTTACTTGTTGAGTTATTTCATATCTATTATTCCATTTAGACCTTGAGCCCTGTGAGAGTAGGGACTAACTTTATTCCTAGTGCCTGTCACATGGTTTGCACTAAATAGGTATATTTTTCCAGCCTGCACTACTACTTACAATAAGGAGTTTCTTTTATTTACTTGAAAATGTTTTCAACCTTCTAGGGATGACCTCTCATATTATTATTCTATTATTGACCTTTTTATCCTTATTATTGACCTTTCATCTTATTATTCTGATTTAGTGAGCAGATTTTATGTCTCCTTGTCCATACCATTCAAGGCTGTCTAGATTTCAATTGTATCCTCAGATTTTTACTTTCCGCATTGACGAGTCTCAATGTGAACCCTCCAAAGCAGGTTCCTACTGCACTCATCAGTTTCTTTAGTTGAGGGATAGTGGCCAGTATGTCCTCAGGATGTTGGAGACATGATGAAATAAAGACAGTGATATTAGCCCCCTAACTGTAATCACTCATGCTGCTCCCACCCATGTCTACCCACTGGAACAGAGAGTGGTGGCATTGGGGTGGTACAGGGCTTGCCGAGGATGTTGGCTTGTAGTTCTATCTCCAAACATCCAGGGCATGTCCTCTTTTTCACCTCTCCTTTAGAATCTGCTTCCCTGAATCATCCCTTTAAGTGCAGGAAGAAAGCTATTTTTAACGTGAAAATTACTGTTCCACAGTTATCTCATGGTGGAAACTCTTAATGGGCTCTTACTTTGGGCATCCGTCTGGCTCTCAGTGCTAGTAACTTTCTTTTCTTCTTATTTTTGTTTTATTGTGTTTTGTTTTAAAGATGGGGTCTCTGTCACCCAGGCTGGAGTGCAGTGGTGTGACCATAGCTCACTGCAACCTTGAACTCCTGGGCTCAAGCAATCCTCCCACCTCAGCCTCCCAAGTAACCGAGACTACAGACACCCACCAACATGCTTGGCTATCAGTGCTAATAACTTTCTGAAGCTCCATGCCCTTAACTCCAGTGTTCTTTACTCAATGTTTTGAAATATCTGCTGCCCACAAATCCTAGCACATTTCTGAAGTTACCAATATTTTAAGACCTCCCATACTCCTTTTTCTCCTGTCTTCCCGTCTCATTGTTATTAGCCTCATAGTTGCAAGGCCCCAGTCCAGCATCCACCACACACCATATCCCATACATACAAATACAGCATAGATAGTATCGAACATTTCATTTTTCACTTTAGCCTTGTGAAAATTAATATGTATTTAAGTATTTTATAGGCATGACTCTTAGTTTTAGGTTGTCTGTCTGGTCCATCCTTATAGTTTTAGGTTGTCTGTCTGGTCCATCCTTATTTCTACCTTTAAATCCAGAGCTATTTCCACCAGCTTGAGATAAAAGAAGACACTAGGTCCTAAGTCTTCCACTTCGTTCCCTATGGGTTTTGTTCGTTTGTTTGTTGGCTTGTTTTTGGTAGAGATGAGGTCTCACTCTGTTTCCCAGGCTGGAGTGCAGTGGTGCAATCATAGTTCACTGCAGCCTCAAACTCCTGGGTTCAAGCAATCCTCCTGCCTCAGGCTCTGGAGTCATTGGGGTTACAGGCATGAGCGACTGCACCTGGCTTCGATTTCCTGATTAGATTTTTCTCTCTGCAGCTAGCTTCTTTCTTCCTGCCTGAGTCATTTTCTTGTCCTGGGAGACATTTTTCTGTCTTGGACATTTGTCGAATTGAAAGCAAGGCACTTCATTAATGTCTGTCCTCAACTTCCCATGTTTGACATACTTCCCATGTCTTCAAGTCATGGTATCTCTAAAACGATTCATATTGCTTTTCATTACTAAGCTTTTTTTCCAAAGTACTCCTCTTCAGCCTTCATTCCTGATGTCTTTATATTTCTCTAGAAGGTCTTATATGCTAGATATACACCTCCTTTAGACACTTATCATTAACCCAATTTAGGGTAAGATAATTTTTTTTACATTATAGTTCTTTTATTCTCTTAAGAGTGAGCACTCTTGGCCAGGCGCGGTGGCTCAAGCCTGTAATCCCAGCACTTTGGGAGGCCGAGACGGGCGAATGACAAGGTCAGGAGATCGAGACCATCCTGGCTAACCCGGTGAAACCCCGTCTCTACTAAAAAATACAAAAAAACTAGCCGGGTGCGGTGGCGGGCACCTGTAGTCCCAGCTACTGGAGGCTGAGGCAGGAGAATGGCGTAAACCTGGGAGGCGGAGCTTGTAGTGAGCTGAGATCTGGCCACTGCACTCCAGCCTGGGCGACAGAGCGAAAAAAAAAAAAAAAAAAAAGAGTGAGCACTCTTATAAATACCTACAACTGCTCACAGTGGTCCTAGTAGGGACATAAAGTAAATTGAAATGGACATTGTTTGGCAGGTGATTTTTATACCCTTCCTGACGATGCTGGTTCAATTTAACATACTGGTCTAATTTGTTTTTAATCCCAAACCCAATTAATAATACAAAAGTAATACATATTCATTCTAGAGTATTTGGAAAATATAGCTAATCCCAACAACCAATCAGAGATAACTACTTATCTTTTTCCTTTCAGTCGCTTTTTATATACACATACACTTAAACCTATCTCTTTATCAAATTTTGATCAGTTATACACATAGGGAATTGAAATAATCAAATATTTCTATAATTCTTGTAAGTAAAAATAGTAATAAAAAATGACATTCAATTTGTACTTGTTTATTCTGGTGTGTGTTTTCCTCTTTTTTTTTGCAGTTTTAAAAAATAAACATTTATTTTCTCCCACAGTTTGAGGAATCAAAAAACAGCATTTCTGCGTGGTTCTGCCACCAGGTCTCTCATGAGGCTGCTAGAGCTGTTGACCACAGCTAGACTGTTGCTGGTGAATCTGCTTCCAGGTTCATTCCTGTGGTTGCTGACAGGGCTCCATTCCTCCCTGGCTGGTGGCTGAAAGCTTCAGTTCTCATCGCGTGGGCCTCGCCATAGGGCTTTTCACAACATGGTAGCTTGCTTCCCCCAGAGTGAGAGCTGTCTTCTGTGTCGCTCGCGCTGGGAGTTGGAGACTGGAGCTGTTCCTATTCGGCCATCTTGCTCTGCCCTCTGTTTTCCTCTTTTAAAATAATTGCTTAGTTTTCCAGATTGGCCAGCAAAAACTTATTTAATTTATAAAGTTACTGAAATATTCTCTTTTTAAAAATGAAAAAATATGCTATAATAATTTAATGATTAAACAAAATGAAAAAGGTAATAAAATAGAATAAAATATTTATCTTGAATGTTGGAAACTGAAACAAAGCATATTCAATGTTCAATTGAATGACTATCAAGTGGTATCTGGGAAGTTTTATAGAAACCTAGTATTTTTATAGATCTTTTTGAATAGAAATACTGGTTATTGGGTTTACTTCACTCAAGAAATCCTTTTGCTTAATAGGAGTATATCACTAATACAGTTAAGTGTTGGTTATTGTATTGTGTTAAGTGTTGGTTATTGTATTTTCACACTGCTATAAAGAACTACTTGAGAATAGGTAATTTATAAAGAAAAAGAGGTTTAATCAACTCACAGTTCTGCGGGGCTGGGGAAACTTACAATCATGGCCGTAGGTGAAGGAGAAGCAAGACACATCTTACATGGTGGCAGGAGAGAGTAAAAGAGCGAGGGGGCAGTTGCCACACTTTAAAACTATCAGATCTTGTGAGAACTTACTCACTATCATGAGAACAGCAAGAGAGAAATCTGCCGCCATGATCCAATCACCTCCCACCATGCCTTTCCTCCAACATGTGGGGATTACAATTTGAGATGAGATTTGCGTGAGGACACAGAGCCAAACCATATCAGTTGTATAGATTGAATATTGAAATATTGAGTCATATATTGAATACTGAAATATATGTAATTCTCAAATTATGAACACTTAGCTGGCAAATGTTCTTATATGTGAATGGCTCATTAAGCTTTAGTTTTCCTATTCACTGTTGCTGCTCTGGATGACAATCTTGCTATCCATGCAGACAGCACCACCTATTGGCCAGCACCCAGGGCCCACTCTGAGTGATTTCCTTACCACCTTTTCTTTTTCTCAAGGTCCTCATGGCCCTGCAGTGCTTGAGTACTTGTTTTTCACTGCTGGGAATCAGTTTGTTTGACTGAAGACTGTCACACATATCCACACATTCTTTAAAATCCCTTTCTTCTTCTTACACTTCTCTTCCAAAGCTTGCCTGGTTACCTTAATTGAATCTCACTCTCTCTCTCTCTTTCTCTCTTCCATCCTTCTGTCCTTCCTTTCTTCCTTCTTTCCTTCCTTTCTTTCTTTTCTTCCTTCCTTCCTTTCTTTCCTTCTTTCCTTCTTTCTTTCCTTCTTTCTTTCTTTTCTTTCTTTTTTCTTTCTTTCTTTTTTCTTTCTCTCTCTCTCTCCTTCTTTCCTTCCTTCCTTCCTTCTTTCCTTTCTTTTTTTGAAAGAGGGTCTTTCTCTGTTGCCCAGGCTGAAGTGCAGTGGCATGATCTCGGCTCACTGCAGCCTTTACTTCCTAGGCTCAGGCAATCCTCCCACCGCAGCCTCCCAAGTAGCTGGGACTACAGGCATGAGCCGCCATGCCTGGCTAATTTTTGTATTTGTTGTAGAGACAGGGTTTCACCATCTTGTCCAGGCTGGTCTTGAACTCCTGGGCTTAAGTGATCTGCCCACCTCAGCCTCCCAAAATGTTGGATTACAGGCATGAGCCACTGTGCTCAGCCTCTTTTTCCTTTTATTTTATTTTTTTTTCTTTAATACCAAGCTTCTGCTTTGCTTCTTCCATTCTTCTTTCCTGTTTTCTAAGGGATTACTGAAGTGGTTTTTTTCCCCTCTCTTTTTCTTTTTTCTCCTCATACTGGTTTGGAAGTTATATATTTTCTTTGCATTATTTCAGTAGTTGTTACTAAAATATTTTTAGTTGAATGCTTCATTATGTTCCCATTCCATCTTTGTTTTTATATTTAGATTTTATTTCACCAACAAATTTTAAAAACCCATAGTTGAAAATATCAAATATCTCCTCATGAGCCTTATATCCCTCCTTCCTTCTCCTGAAACAATCCTTTACATTTCTTTTACTGGTCATGTTGGTATCTACTTCCATGTCTCCAAAAAACATTCATTTCTCAATTTCTTATATTTCTCAACTTTCCAGTTTTTGGTATTGTCTATTGACTTCCCACTCTAGAAAATGACTGCTCCCACCATACATGTGCCTTCTTTCCTCTTCAGGCCCTCACAAGACAGTCATATTATGTTTGCGTTTGATATCAAGCAATATATTTACATTAATATAACTATGCACAAACTGTTCACAGCTGAGCCATGTAGGAAACTATGATTAATTTTTCTTTCTTGAGCAGCTTTTTGCTTGCCCTGGAGGTAATTATCTTGTTTTACCATTTGTTTAGTTTTCTATGTACTTATCACTAATTTAATCCCAAATTATTTACCAATTCTCTAACTCTTCTCTTAAGATACTAAGATTCATTGCTTTCATCTTCCTGACAAAATATCTTTCATTCTTCTGATAGCCTATTGGTCTTTATGCCTGATGCATAAGACAAAAAGCTGTCATCTTGGGACTTGCCCTCCCCGTCATTCCGGCCTCACTGTCTTACTCTACTGCATATATCTTCCAACCCAGGTGTATCTCCCTGATCTTCCACTTTCTTGGTTTAATTTCTTGTTTTGGTGAAGATGGTAAGTTCTGAGCAGCTTAGTTAGGGAACCGTGATGTCACTGCATTTAGGTTTTCCTCCTGGGCTGATCAGGTAAGATTCTTCCAATCTCCTGTCAGAAGAGTCAAAGTTGGCTACTACTATTTTAGATCTGGGTTAAGCGAGATAGTGGGGTAGAGAGAGCTGGGCATTCAATATGCATGCATTTTCTTAAGCTGGCTTTGTTCAGTGCAATGCTCCCAACTTCAACTCTGCTTGGGATCCCTAAGCAGGAAACCTGTTCTCTGTCTCCTGTGAATATGCTTCCTGGGAAAGAAAAGGGAAATAGAAGGGGTACCTTTTCATGATTGGAAAGGATCTAGTGATGTGACTGCTTCTTAAACTTTCAACGCGTCATTCTCATTTTAGTCTCTCCTCTTCACCACACTTCCAGAAGAATCTGATGCTGTCAATTGCTGAGACTTGGAGGCTCTTTAGTGTAAAACAAGTTGCTTCTTGGCTTTCCTGCTGCTGGTTTAGTACTTTAATTTGGGAGTTCTGCTAAGTCTTTTCTCACTCATTCATTTTTCCAAAATTGTGTTATTGTTGTTTCTTTTCCCATGGCCCAGGACTTAAAAACTTTCACTGACAAATTAACTGGATTTGGGGAAGACCAAATTTGATGTGTGTGTTTAATTTGCTCCCTACATCTGGGAGCTCCATTAAATTTTTTACAAGCATAACTTGACATAAAGTCTAAATTTAATTAATAGATTTACCCTTCACCTCAAAAATACAAGGGCTTTGGAAATTTTTTTTTTTTTTTTTTTGAGATGGAGTCTCGCAGTGTGGCCCAGGCTGGAGTGCAGTGGCGCGATCTCGGCTCACTGCAAGCTCCGCCTCCCGGGTTCACGCCATTCTCCTGCCTTAGTCTCCCGAGTAGCTGGGACTACAGGCGCCTGCCACCAAGTCCGGCTAATTTTTTGTATTTTTAGTAGAGATGGGGTTTCACCGTGTTAGCCAGGATAGTCTCGATCTCCTGACCTCGTCATCCACCCGCCTCGGCCTCCCAGAGTTCTGGGATTACAGACGTGAGCAACTGCGCCCGGCCGGGGTTTAGAAACTTTTAATAATAATTACCTCATATTCCCTATTAATGTTTATTGTTTTAATTCTGCCTTTTAAATACATTTCATCTCCAAATTAGCCATTGTTCCCCATTATTGTTGTGTATAAAAGTGCTTATTTAGATATAGCCAGATGTTTATACATTTATACATTTCTTGGTCCACCATTTCTTCTTGCATGTGACTCCTTCCTCTGGGTTCAGTGTTCTTACCACTGAAGTACATCTTTACTGAAGATGCTGTTGGTGCCCTGTCCGGAATCTCTTCACTGGGCTAGTGTACTCATCCCTGAGCTGCTGAGAGTGTCGGCTGCTAATAGTTCACACTCTTTCCCTGAGGAGTCCCTTCAAGCCAACAATTTCAGAAAATGCCTGGAAGGTTACAGCCTTCCCCCATGGGTAGCTCACAGCCAATGACTGATTGATATCAGTGTACAGAACTGAGGCTCCAGAACTCCCTGTGGGATCAGACTGAGGCTAGACTTCAGCTAAACCCATATCTTTCCCAGCTTCTTTTCCTGTCCTATTCTGCTTCCTTCCCCGCTGTTCAGATTTCTTCTGAGAGCACTCCCTCAGGCATCACTTGGGCAGGAATCTAAGTCTTAGGGTCAGCTGCAAGAGCCCAACCTAAGAGAGTTGATAGCAGTAGTAGTTCTATACACCTGAGTCTCAAGATGGGATTCTGGAGTTTGCTCACTCACCAGTGGTTCTATCAGAATCTCTTCCCGGAAGATAATCTCAGATGTGCTTCTGAAGTGCAATTGCTAACACTTTTACTTGTTGTGAACCAGGACAGCATATAAGTAGAAGCGAATGCATTAACTTGTGTGATGTATCTAGTATTTGAGAGTACAGGAGGAAAAGTAACTTGAAAGATTGTTGAATTGGGAGAGTATTGCTAAGCACCACTGATGCACTAAGTATAGATGCCAGGATCAAATCTATTAAACACTAATTTAAACCCAAGTGTGAGAGTCAAAGGGCCTCCATGGAAGCCTTTAAAAAGTCCCTCATCACTGGCAGCCAGAAGGCCAACTGAACTGAAGCCCAGGTGCAGCCTGTAATTACGAATGGCAGAATGTCAGAGAAGGTTAATTCTCAGCCTGGGTAAGTCTCCTTCAAGAGAGTCAGGGTCCTGATAGGAAAAAAGTGGGAACATGAGAATTGGAATGGGGAAACTTAATAGACACACTTAAGGACCTTGGCCTCTCAGCTTCTCCGGAATATCTAGGCTACAGAGGTGGCCCACTCCCTTACTGGAAGATGGAAGACCTTCTCCTTGCTTGGAAACTATATGGAAGCTTCGAGTAAGTCAAGTGTCTTACAGAACAATGTTGGTCCTGCTCAGAATCTACCCCCGCTTCTCTCCCTGATACTAGCCAGTATGAGGACTAAGTTTCAGTATAATCCACCTGGGTAAGTACAGTGTCTGATAAGGGAGGGGAGGATCATATGGCAAAGGAGCTGCAGGACTGACTGATTTAGACCAGCAGGAGCCCAGAGAAAATGCCTGGAAGTGGATCCCAAAGATGCTGGATCAAGAGTGGGGAACAGGAAGTCAAGAAAGGGACACTTTGCTGTTATAGTAATACTGTGCAGTGACATAGGATTTGACACCCTGGCAATGGCTGTGAAATGACTGTTAGAAGTTCGGCTTTCCTACTATTTCTGTGACATTAATCACATTTTAATCACAACTTTCATATCTGTAAAATGGAGGACTGGGACAATATTGATCATTTATTTTTTAAAAACTATTATTTTAGGTTCAGGGATACATGTGAAGGTTTGTTACATAGGTAAACTCATGTCACGGCGGTTTGTTGTACAGATTATTTCATCACCCAGGTATTAAGCCCAGTACCCAATAGTCATCTTTTCTTCTCCTTTCCCTTCTCCCACCCTCCACCCTTAAGTAGACCCCAGTGTCTGTTGTTTCCTTCTTTGGGTTTATAAGTTCACATCATTTAGCTCCCACTTATAAGTCAGAACATGTGGTATTTGATTTTCTGTTTCTGTGTTAGTTTGCTAAGGATAATAGCCTCTAGCACCATCTGTGTTCCCACGAAATACATGATCTCATTCTTTTTTATGACTGCACAGTATTCCATGGTATAAATGTACCAAATTTTCTTTATCCAATTTGTTGTTGATGGGCATTTAGGTTGATTCTATGTCTTTGCTATTGTGAATAGTGCTGTTGGATATCAAACAGCTATGGAATGCCCCCAGAAAGCACATAGAAGGAGTTTGTTATCTGAAATTCAGGCATTGCATGCACAAATGAATGGTAGGAAAATGACTCTGAAAAGAGAACAAAAGAATGAGAAACCAAGCCAAGATGAACATTTGCATGCTTGTGTTTATGGTAGAATGATTTATATTTCTCAGGGTATATACCCAGTAATGGGATTGCTGGGTCAAAATTGTAGTTCTATTTTTAGCTCTTTGAGGAATCACCATACTGCTTTCCACAGTGGTTGAACTAATTTGCACTCCTACCAACAGAATGTAAGTGTTCTCATTTCTCTGTAACCTCACCAGCATCTATTATTTTTTGACTTTTTAATAATAGCCATTCTGACTGGTGTGAGATGGTATCTTCATAGTGGTTTTGATTTGCATTTCTCTAATGATCAGTAATATTGAGCTTTTGTTCATGTGCTTGTTTGGCCACATGTATGTCTTCTTTTGAAAAGTGTCTGTTTATGTTCTTTGCCCACTTTCTAAGGGGTCCTTTGCCCACTTTCTATGGGGTTGTTTTTCTCTTGTAAAATTGTTTAAGCTTCTTATAGATGCTGGATATTAGACCTTTGTCAGATGCACAGTTTGAAAATTTTCTCCCATTCTGTACGTTGTCTGTTTATTCTGATGATAATTTCTTTTGCTACACAGAAGCCTTAAGATTAATTAGATCCTTCTTGTCAATTTTTGCTTTTCTTGCAATTGCTTTTGGTATCTTCGTCATGAAACCTTTGTCTGTTCCGATGTCCAGGATGGTATTGCCTAAGTTGTCTTCCAGAGTTTTTATAGTTTTGGGTTCTACATTTAAGTCTTTAATCCATCCCGAGTTGATTTTTGTAAATGGTATAAAGAAGGGGTCCAGCTTTAATCTTTTGCATATGTTTACTTAGTCATCCCAGCACCAGTCATTGAACAGGAAGTCTTTTCCCCATTGCTTGTTTTTGCCAGCTTTGTTGAAGATCAGATTATTGTAGTTGTGTGGACTTATTTCTGGGCTCTCTACTCTGTTCTATTGGTCTGTATGCTTGGTTTTGCACCAGTACCATGCTATTTTGTTTACTGTAGCTCTGTAGTATAGTTTGAAGTCAGGTAAAATGATGCCTCCAGCTTCGTTATTTTTGCTTAGGATTGCCTTGACTATTTGAGCTCTTTTTGGTTCCATATACATTTTAAAATAGATTTTTCTAGTTCTGTGAAAAAGGTTGTTGGCAGTTTAGTAGGAATAGCATTGAATCTGTAAATTCTTTGGGCAGTATGGCAATTTTAATAATACTGATTTTTCCTATCCATGAGCATGGAATGTTTTTCCATTTGTTTGTGTCTTCTCTGATATTTTTGAGCAGTGCTTTGTAATTCTCATTGTAGATGTCTTTCACCTCCCTAGTTAGCTGTATTCCTAGGTATTTGATTCTTTCTGTGACCATTGTGAATGGGATTGCCTTTCTGATTTAACTCTTGTCTTGGCTGTTGTTGGTGTATAGGAATACTGGTGTTTTTTGTACATTGATTTTGTATCTTGAAACTTTGCTGAAGTTGTTTATCAGCTGAAGGAAATTTTGGGTCAAGACTATGAGGTTTTCTAGATATAGGCCAGGCACAGTGGCTCACGCCTGTAATCCCAGCACTTTGGGAGGCTGAGGTGGGTGGATCACCTGAGGTTTGGAGTTCGAGACTAGCCTGACCAACATGGAGAAATCCTGTCTCTACTAAAAAATACAAAATTAGCCAAGCATGGTGGTGCATACCTCTAGTCCCAGCTACTCTAGTCCCAGGAGGCTGAGGCAGGAGAATCACTTGAACCCGGGAGGTGGAGGTTGTGGTGAGCCGAGATCATGCCACTGCATTCCAACATGGGCAATAAGAGTGATATCCTGTCTCAAAAAAAAAAAAAAAAAAAAGAGGTTTTCTAGATATGGAATAATGTCATCTGCAAAGACAGATAGTTTGACTTCCTTTCTTCCTATTTGGATGCCTTTTATTTCTATTTCTTGCCTGACTGTTCTGTCTACGACTTCCAATACTATGTTGAGTAGGAGTGGTGAGAGAGGGAATCCTTGTCTTGTGCCAGTTTTCAAGGGGAATGCTTCCAGCTTTTCCCGTTCAGTGTGATGTTGACTGTGGCTTTGTCAAAGATGGCTCTTATTATTTTGAGGTGTGCTCCTTCAATATCTAGTTTATTGAGAGTTTTTAACATGAAGAGGTGTTGAATTTTATGTAAAGTGTTTTCTGCATCTATTGAGATAATTATGTGGTTTCTGTCTTTAGTTCTGTTTATGTGATGATCACATTTATTGATTTGTGTATGTTGAACCAACCTTGCATCCCAGGGATGAAGTCTATTTGATTATGGTGGATTAACTTTTTGATGTGCTGCTGGATTCAGTTTGCAATTGTTTTATTGAGGATTTTTGCATTGATGTTCATCAAGGATATTGGCCTGATGTTTTCTTTTTTGTTGTGTCTCTGCCAAGTTTTGGTATCAGAATAATGCTGGCTTCATAGAATGAGTAGGAGAAGAGTCCTTCCTCCTCAGTTTCTTGGAATAGTTTTTGTAGAAATGGTACCAGTTCTTCTTTGTACATATGGTAAAATTCAGCTGTGAATCCATCAGGTCGTGAGCTTTATTTTGGTTGGTAGGCTATTTATTACTGATTTAATTTTGCAGATCATTATTGGTCTATTCAGGGGATCTGTTTCTTCCAGGTTCAGTCTTGGGAGGGTGTATGTGTCCAGGAATTTATCCATCTCTTCTAGGTTTTCTAGTTTATGTGCATAGTGGTTTCTGGTGGTTATTTTTATTTCTGTGGGGTCAGTGGTAATATTCCCTTCATCATTTCCAATTGTGTTTATTTGGATCTTCTCTCTTCTTCATTAGTCTAGCTGGTAACCTATCTATCTTATTAATTTTTTAAAAGAACCAACTCCTGGATTTGTTGATCTTTTGAATGGTTTCTTGTGTCTCAGATTCCTTCAGTTCAGCTCTGATTTTGGTTATTTCTTGTTTTCTGCTAGCTTTGTGATTGATTTTTTCTTGCCTCTCTAATTCCTTCATTTGTTATGTTAAGTTGTTAATTTGAGATCTTTCCCACTTTTTGATGTGGGCATTTTGTGCAATGAATTTCCCTTTTAACACTGCCTTAGCTGTGTCCCAGAGATTTTTCCATTTGCTTCCATTTGTTTTCCATTTGCTTGGTAGATTTTCCTCCATTCCTTTATTTTGAGCCTTTTGGTGTCATTATGTGTGAGATGGGTCTCTTAAAGACAGCATACCATTGGGACTTGCTTTTTTATCCATCTTGCCACTCTGTGCCTTTTAAGTGGAGCATTTAGCCCATTTACATTCAAAGTTACTATTGTTATGTGTGTATTTGATCCTGTCGTGTTGTTAGCTGATTATGTTGGTTTGTTTGTGTGGCTGCTTTATAGTGACACTGGTCTGTGTGTTTAAGTGTGTTTCTGTATTAGCTGGTAGTGATCTTTTCTTTCTATATTTACTGCTTCTTTCGAGTTCTCTTGTAAGGCAGGTCTGGTAGTAACGAACTCCCTCAACAGTTACCTATCTGAAAAGAATCTTATTTCTCCTTCCCTTGGGAAGCTTAGTTTGGCTGCATATAAAATTCTTGGTTGATGATTGTTTTCTGTAAAAATGTTGAATACAGGCCCCCAATCTCTTTTGGCTTATAGCGTTTCAGCTGAGAGGTCCACTGTTAGCCTGATGGGATTTCCTTTGCAGGTAACCTGCCCTTTCTCTCTGGCTGCCTTTAACATTCTTTCATTTTTACATTGGAAAATCTGACGATTATGTGTCTTGGGGATGATCTTCTCTTGTAGCATCTTGTAGGAGTTCTCTGTATTTCCTGTATTTGACTGTTGTCCTCTCTAGCAAGGTTGTGGAACTTTTCAGGGACAATATATTGAAATATGTTTTCTAAGCCATTTGCTTTCTCCCCCCTATTTTCAGGGACACCCGTGATTTGTAGATTTGGCTTCTTTACAAAGGATGCCCCTACTTCTTGGAGGTTTTGTTCATTCCTTTTTATTCTTTTCTCTTTAATTTTGTCTGACTGTCTTATTTCAGAAAGCCAGCTTTTGAGTTCTGAGATTCTTTTCTCAGCTTGGTTTATTCTACTGTTAATACTTGTGATTGCATTGTGAAATTCTTATTTCTGTGTTATTCAGCTGTGTCACATCTGTTAGGTTCTTTATTATACTGACTATTTTGTCTTTCAGTTTCTGTATCACTTTATTGTGATTCTTAGTTTCCTTGGATTGGGTTTTGCTGTCCTCCTGAATCTCAATGATCTTCACTCCTATACATATCCTAAATTCTATTCCTGCCATTTTAGCCAGCTCAGCCTGGTTAAGCACTCTTGTTAGAGAACTTGTGTGGTCATTTGGAGCACATATGATACTCTGGCCATTTGAATTACTGGAGTTCTTGCATTAGTTCTTTCTCATCTCCATATGTGGGTGTTCCTTTAACTGCCATATAGATTGAGTACAGTCAATAGACTTCTGGATGTTTTCACTAGGTTGAGGCTTTGTGCAGGATCTTTTTTTGAAGCTGATCTCTTGTCTCTAGTTTCAGAGGTGAGTATGTTAGTGAGGTATTCTTGGTGTTGAAGCTTTGGGGTCTGATCCAGTAGGTGGCACTTACGCTTATTGGTCAGTTGGTAGACTCTTGCTTAGTTGTGTGGCTCCTCTATATTTTCTTACAGTTGCAGCTGTGTTTGCTCTCAATGCTCTGAAAGTGTGGGTTCCTCTCCCCATTGAGTGCTGGCTGTATGGCTGTAGATTGTGGTTTGACACTCCTAGCTGCCCACTGCAGCTCTGGTGCAATGTCAGTGTTTATATTCCTTCCCCAACTTGGAGGCAACAGAGGAAAGGACCTTAGTAGTGGTTGTGGTCAAGGATCTTTCGCTTGTCTCCCAGGAGCTCCACCCCAGAGAGATGTAGGTCAGCAATTCCTCAGTGCAATCACCCCAGGATGGAGGGTCTGTGCTGTGGGCTCAAGTCAGGGGTTCTTTCTGGTGATGAGTGGGGGCTGGGGCTGTGGGAACCATGGGAGATGGACTGGCCTCCTCTTCTTGGGTTGATTGTAGCTTGTCGGAGGTATAGAAAAGGCACTTAGGGTCTTTTCTTCTTCATTAGTCTAAGGGTAGTAAGAGCAGTTCTACTGCAGAGAGGCAATGGCAGAGAGACTTTCAGGAACAATATGTATTAACTAATTGTTTCAACAAATATTTGTTGACAATTCAACATGTACCAGACACTGCGTTAGGCAAGGGGTCTTCAGTGGGCCAGAGATAGACGTGGTCCTTGACCATACCATTGGAGCTTAATGGGAGAGACTGATAGTAAGCAAGTAAACAACAACACAAAAATAAGGTAATTCAGTTTGTGACAACCTCTGTGAAGGAAATATATAGGATGCTGTAATAGTGACTAGAGCAAGGAATGGCCTAATTGAGCTAAGATAATCAGGAAGGGTCTCTGTGAGGAGTTGACATTAAGCTAACAATTAAGAATAAGAAGGCAGCCACGTAAACAGCTTGGGTAGGAGCTTTCCAGGCTGAAGGGAATGGAAATACACAGGCCTAAAGGTAAGAAGGAGATGGGTGTCTTCTGGAAACTGATAAAAAGTCAGAGTGGCTCAGATACGCTGATATGTCCCCTGGTACTTTTAAAAATTTTTGGCCAGGCGCAGTGGCTCATGCCTGTAATCCCAGAACTTTGGGAGGCTGAGGTGGGTGGATCATAAGGTCAGGAGTTCGAGACCTGCCTGACTAATATGGTGAAACCCCGTCTCTACTACAAATACAAAAATTAGCTGGGTGTGGTGGCACGTGCCTGAAATCCCAGCTACTCAGGAGGCTGAGGCAGGAGAATCGCTTGAACCCGGGAGGCGGAAGTTGCAGTGAGCCGAGATCACGCCACTGCACTCCAGCCTGGGCGACAGAGAGAGACTCCATCTCAAAAAAAAAATAAAAATTAATTTTTGAGGATATATTGTAGGTGCATATATTTATGGGGTACATGTAATGTTTTGATACAGGTATTCAATATGTAATAATCACATTACGGAGAATGGAGTATCCATCACCTCAAGCATTTACTCCTTGTGTCACAAAGAGTCCCAGTATACTCTTTTAGTTATTTTAGAATGTACAATTAAATTATTACTGACTATAGTCAACCTGTTGTGCTGTCAAATACTCAGCTTTATTCATTCTTTCCAACTATTTTTTTGTACCCATTAACCGTCCTTACCTCCCTACCCACCCCACCCCCATTACCCTACCCAGCCTCTGGTAGCCATCCTTCTACTCTCTATCTTCATGCTTTCAATTGTTTTGATTTTTAGATCCAACAAATAAGTGAGAACATGTGATGTTTGTCTTTCTGTGCCTGGCTTATTTCAGTTAACATAATGACCTACAGTTCCCTCCATGTTATTGCAAATGACAATATCTCATTCTTCTTTATGGCTGAATAGTAATCCATTGCAGATAATTGCCACATTTTCTTTATCCATTCATCTGTGAATGGACACTTGGGTTGCTTCCAAATTTTGGCTATTGTGAATAGTGCTGCAACAAACATGGGAATGCAAATATATTTTCTATATACTGAGATCCTTTCTTTTGCGTATATACCCAGTAGATTGTGGGATCATATGGTAGCTCTATTTTTACTTATTTGAGAAACCTCCAAACTCTTCTCCATAGTGGTTGTACTAATTTACATTCTCATCAACAACATATGAGGGTTTCCTTTTCTCCACATCCTCTCCAGCATTTGTTATTGCCCTGGTATTATTTTGCTTCTTAAGTATTAGAAGTATACTTAGTGTTATATATTCTGTGATTGTAAGTAAAACTGCCTTTGCTATATAGTATGGATAGAATATTTTGAAGTTATTACTATAAGCTGACACATTGTTTTTTTCTATTATAAACAATAACATTTGTTTCCATTTATTGAGGGCCTGTTTAATGTTAACTACTTTTCAAATATTCCTTATCTCATTTAATTCTCCCAACAATCCTACAAGAAAGCTAATATTATCCCATTTTATAGATGAGGAAATTGAGGCTTACAGAGGGCAAATAACTTGCCCAAGGTCACTCAGTACCAGCAAATTGATTTTTTTCCCCTTCTCCCTGCCCCCAAATACCTGCCCCACACCACAAAAAAAAACACAAAAAAACAAAAAAAAACAAAAAATGAAAACTGCTTCTGTAGATCTAGTTGTCTATTTCCAAATGCAAGGCTTAAATTTTAAGCCTTGGAGTTTTCAATTTAAAGACTTTGCCATGAAATACAGTATATTACTTTATCATAGAAAACAAATAGAGCCTTTTCTTGACAGACACAGTGAACACCAAATTCTTTCTTTTAGGTTGCATCTAACAATTCTCTCCTTAAGCCAATAGATATTATTTCAGCAAATTAACCCAGTTTTGATTTGGATGGCAAGACTCAAAGACAACAACAAAAACAAAATCACAATTTGATTTAAAAGTTAAAGTCAATAAACTATAGAAGCAGTGTATTAGTCTGTTCTCACACCGCTAATGAAGACATACCCCAGACTAGGTAATGTATAAAGGAAAGAGGTTTAATTGACTCACAGTTCCACATGGCTGAGGAGGCCTCACAATCATGGTGGAAGGCTAAAGGCACATCTCACGTGGTTGCAGACAAGAGGGCATGTGTAGGGGAACTCCCCTTTATAAAACCATCAGAACTTGTGAGACTTATTCACTATCACGAGAACATCATGGAAAGAACACACCCTTGTAATTCAATTACCTCCACCTGGTCCCACCCTTGATCGCACGTGGGGATTGTTATAATTCAAGGTGAGACTTGGGTGGGGACACAGAGCCAAACCATATCATCTGAAAGGGGCTAGCCCCTCCACACCTGTGGGTATTTCTCATCAGGTTGGACGAGAGACTGAGAAAAGAAATAAGACACAAAGACAAAGTATAGAGAAACAACAGTGGGCCCAGGAGACCAGTGCTCATCATACAGAGGACCTGCACCAGCACGGGTCTCTGAGTTCCCTCAGTATTTATTGATTACCATTTTCACTATCTCAGCAAAGAGAATGTGGCAGGAGAACCAGGTGATAGTGGGGAGAAGGTCAGCAGGAAAACATGTGAGCAAAGGAAACTGTGTCACAAATAAGTTCAAGGCAAGGTACTATGCCTGGATGTGCACATAGGCCAGATTTTTGCTTCTCTCCAGCCAAACATCTCAGTGTAGTAAAAAGTAACAGAGCAGCATTGCCGCCAGCATATCTCACCTCCAGCCACAGGGCGGTTTTCTCCTATCTCAGAATAGAAGGAATGTATGATCGGGTTTTACACTGAGACATTCCGTTCCCAGGGGCATGCAGGCATGCAGGAGATGGAGGCCTTCCTCTTGTCTCAACCGCAAGAGGCCTTCCTTTTTTACTAATCCTCCTCAGCACAGACCCTTTACGGGTGTCGAGCTGGGGGACGGTCAGGTCTTTCCCTTCCTATGAGGCCATATCTCAGGCTGTCTCAGTGGGGGGAAACCTTGGACAATACCCAGGCTTTCCACAGTTTGTTGTGCCCCTGATTAATCGAGAATAGAGAATGGTGATGACTTTTACCAGCATACTGCCTGTAAACATATTGTTAACAAGGCACATCCTGCACAACCCTAGATCCCTTAAACCTTGATTCCATATAGCACATGTTTCTGTGAGCACAAGTTTGGGGCTAAAGTTACAGATTAACAGCATCTCAAGGCAAAAAAATTGCTCAGGGTACAGATCAAAATGGAGTTTCTTATGTCTTCCTTTTCTATGTAGACACAGTAACAGTCTGTTCTCTCTTTCTTTTCCCTACAATCATTCCACCCCTGGCCCCTCTCAAATCTCATGTCCTCACATTTCAAAAACACAATCATGCCCTTTCAACAGTCCCCAAAAATCTGAACTCATTTCAGCATCAACCCAAAAGTCTAACTCCAAAGTTTCATCCAAAACAAGGCAAGTCCCTTCCACCTATGAATCTGTAAAATCAAAAGCAAATTAGTTACATCCTAAATATAATGGGGGTATAGGCATTGCATGAATACACCCATTCCAAATGGGAGAAATTGGCCAAAACAAAGAGGTTACAGGGCCTACGCAAGTCCAAAATCCAGCGGGGCAGCCAAATCTTAATGCTGTGAAATGATCTTCTTTGACTCCATGTCCTGATGCAAGAACTGGGCACCCATAGCCTCAGGCAGCTCCACCCCTTTGGCTTTGCAGGGTACAGCCCCTCTTCTGGCTGCTTTCATGGACTGGCACTGAGTGTCTTTTCTAGGTGTACAGTGTAAGCTGTTAGTGTATTTACCATTCTGGGGTCTGCAGGAGAGTGCCCCTCTTCTCACAGCTCCACTAGGCAGCAACCCAGTTGGGACTCCGTCTGGGGCCTCCAACTCCACATTTCCCTTCCACGCTGCCCTAGCAGAGATTCTCCATGAAGGCGCTGCCCCTACAGCATACTTCTTCCTGGACATTCAGGCATTTCCATACATCCAATGAAATTGAGACGGAGGTTCCCAAACTTTCGTTCTTGACTTCTGTGCACCCACAGGCTCAACATCATGTGAAAGCTGCCAAGCTGCACCCTCTGAAGCCACAACCCAAGCTCTATCTTGGCCCCTTTTAGCCATAGCTGGAGCAGCTAGGATGTAGGGCACCAAGTTGTTAGGCTCCTCACAGCAATGGGGCCCTGGACCTGGCCCAGGAAACCATTTGTTCCTCCTATGATGTCCTGTGATGGGGGAGGCTTCCAAGAAGGTCTCTGACATGCCCTGGAGACTTTTCCCCATTGTCTTGGATATTAACATTTGGCTCCTTGTTACATGCACATTTCTGCAGCCGGCTTGGATTTCTCCTCAGAAAATAAGTTTTTCTTTTCTATCACATCATCAAGCTGCAAATTTTCCAAACTTTTATGCCCTGTTTCCCTTTTAAACATAACTTACAATTCCAAACCATATCTTTGTGAATAAAACTGAATGCTTTAGCAGCACCCAAGTCACCTCTTGAATGCTTTGCTGCTTAGAACTTTCTTTCACCAGATGCCCTAAATCATCTCTCTCAAGTTCAAAGTTCCACAAATCTCTAGGGCGGGGGCAAAATGCCACCAGTCTCCTTGCTAAAGTATAAAAAGAGTCACCTTTGCTTCAGTTCCCAACAAACTCCTCATCTCCATCTGAGACCACTTCGGTCTGTACTTTATTGTCCATAAATATCACTTCAGCATTTTGGTCAAAGCCATTCAACAAGTCTCTAGCAAGTTCCAAACTTTCCCATACTTTTCTGTCTTCTTCTGAGTCCTCCAAACTGTTCCAACCTCTGCCTGTTACCCAGTTCCGAAATCACTTCCACATTTTCTGGTGTCTTTACAGTAGCACTCCACTACCCGGTACCAATTTACTGTATTAATCTGTTCCCATGTTGCTAATGAAGACACACCCAAGACTGGGTAATGTGTAAAGAAAAGAGGTTTAATTGATTCACAGTTCCACATGGCTGGGGAGGCCTCACAGTCATGGTGTAAGGCAAAAAGTACACCTTACATGGTAGCAGGCAAGAGGGCATGTGTAGGAGAACTCCCTTTATAGAACCATCAGATCTCATGAGACTTATTCACTATCATGAGAACAGCATGGGAAAAAAACCACCTCCCCATGATTCAATTACCTCTCACTGGGTTCCTCTGAGAACACAAGGGAATTATTACAATTCAAGGTGAGAGACTTGGGTGGGGACACAGAGCCAAACCATCTCAAGAAGGAACTACGCAACAATAAAAACAACAAAAAACGTAACGTAACCAATAGCACCTTAAATGTTTATGTTTTTGGTGATTATATCAACATCAAAGAAATGTAAATCAAAACCACAATAAGACACCATCTCACACTAATTAGAATGGCTATTACTACAAAGTCAAAAAATAACAGATGTTGGCAAGGCTACAGAGAAAAAGGAATACTTACACACTGTTTATAGGAATGTAAACTAGTTCAGCCACTGTGGAAAGCAATTTGGAGATTTCTCAAAGAATTTAAATTAGAACTACCATTTGACCCATCTATCCCATTACTGGATATATACCCAAAGGAAAATAAATAATTTTACCCAAAAGGCACATGCACGTGTATGCTAATCACAGCACTATTCACAATAGCAAAGACATGGAATCAACCTAGGTGTCCATCAATGGTGGATTGGATAAAGAAAATGTGATACATATATACCATGGAATACTATGTAGCCATAAAAAAATGAAATGATGTCCTTTGTGGCAACATGAATGCAACTGGAGGCCATTATCCTAAGCGAATTAACACAGAAACAGAAAATCAAATACTGCATGTTCTCACTTATAAGTGGGAGCTAAACATTGGGTACACATGGGCATAAAGATGGGAACAATAAATGCTGGCAAATACTAGAGGGAGGAGAGAGGGGGCAAGGGTTGAAAAACCAACTAGTGTGTATTATGCTCACTACCTGGGTGACGGGACTCAGCTTCATGCAACATACCCATGTAATAAACCTGCACATGTACCCACTGATTCTAAAATAAAAGTTGAAACTATACGTATTTTTTAAAGAAGTTACCTCAATACTCTTTGTGAAAGGTGACAAGGCAGTGGAAATGGAAGGGTAAGGAGATCAGACATCTTTCAAGTGTAATCTGCTTGAAACAGAATGAAGAAGAGGAGAAGAGGATTGGATACACATACAGGTTGCAAAGAGGGTCTGTAGCACATCTCTCTTTTGAAATTTATATTTACACCACTATATACCTAGGGAATGTTTCAGAGAAGAAAGATAGGGGAATACAATAAATTGACTCATTACTTGAGATTTTCTCTAGCTTTATCTGTGTTTAAAAACAGGATTATAAATATATCCTAATTTAGAGGAAGGCATCAATGACAATTAAATTATCCTATATTCTATCTCTTCTGTATGAGACTATTCCAATATTTCTACTCTGGAGGATTCTAATAGGCTCATCCTGGAATGGCCATCTTCCTCTATACTGACTTACAACTTTGTTCAAATCCCAGGATACATCTATGTAAATAATGCAATCAACTCTTTACATATGCAGAATGAGCTTGACTTTTAGCAAGATGTAACAACTTTACATTATAAGATGCTCCTATAACTCCTTCATTCATTCTTCCTGAATCAATGTCTTCCATCCTCTGAGTCATTTCTCTTTAATTCTATTTTTATTTTTCTTTGCCTTTAGGTTTCACTCACTTTTATGGTAAACACTTTAGGTAATATTTTTCATGAAGGATGGATTATGAAAATAAATGATACAATGTAAGCCATTGACATGTCATATCATTGGGATAAATGATAGTAGGTAATTTGAGAGTTTCAATTTGATAAAAGGGACTTAGCCAAATGATAAGGCTTAGCATTAAGGTATTTCAAATTGTTATATATTCAGATTTAATTTTATAAAAGTTAAGATCATGTAAATACCTCAACCATAAAAATTGATAAATTGCCGTCATCTCCAGTCAACCATTTACATCATTTTCCAAGAGATGAGTTTTAATGTAATGCAAGGCAGCTTTATTCTCTGAGTCATCTGTAATACTTCTTGTTACTACAGCCAAAGACCTCATCAGCATTTTCATTTTCATTATAAATTCCAAACCATCAATACAAGTTAAAAATTCAACACCAGTTTATGAAACAAGGGGGAGAAAAGAAAAATATGCATATTTTCTTCCATATTTTGGGATCCTGTATAAGAAAAAATTAATTTTTCTGCAAACACAAGATTGAATTGGGCATTCTGAATACATGTTGTTGAGATAAGCAAAATATTTGGTCCTAGAAGCTGAGAGGACATGTTACTGAATGGTTGTTTAGCACTAAAGGTTTATCTTCAAAGAGGTCTTGAAATAAGAATATGTAATTAGGCTGGGTGCAGTGGCTCACATCTGTAGTCCTAGCACTTTTGAAGGCCAAGGCAGGTGGATCACTTGAGCCCAGGAGTTCAAGACCAGACTGGGTAATATGGCAAAACCTTGAATGTTTGTACAAAAAGTGTATGGTGTTGTGTGCCTGTAGTCCCAGCTACTCAGAAAGCTGAGGTGGAAAAATTACCTGAGCCTAGTGGGGTCAAGGCTGCAGTGAGCTGTGATCACACCACTGCACTCCAGCCAGGAAAGGAAAGGAAAGGAAAGGAAAGGGGAGGGGAGGGGAGAGGAGGGGAGAGGAGGGGAGGGGAGGGGAGGGGAGAGGAGGGAAAAGAAAAGGAAGAAGAATATATAATTAGTTTCTACTTGAGTCTTACTTGAATGCATTTTACTGAATTTCACTTATGCAAACATGTACTAGCTTACAAAAATGTATGCAACATCTTTATGAGGCAGATACTGTGTTAGGAGACACAAGAGACAAACAATGTAGACGACTCCTCTTTCTGTGAAGTTTATGGTCCAGAGGAGAAGAAATACATTACATATATAACCTCTAATTCGTTCATTTATTCTTTTCTTTTCTTTTCAATTTCTTGAGACAGAGACTCGCTCTGTTACCCAGGCTGGAGTACAGTGGTGCAATCATGGCTCACTGCAGCCTCAACTCCTGGGCTCAAACGCTCCGCCCACTTCAGCCTCCTGAGTAGCTGGAACCACAGTCATGCGCCACCATACATGGCCAATTATTTTATTTTTTGTGGAGATGGGAATCTCACTATGTTGTCCAGGCTGGTCTTGAACTCCTGGGTTAAAGCAATCCTCCTGCCTCGGCCTCCCAAAGTGCTGATTACAAGTGTGAACCACTGCACCTGCCCCTTATTCACTTATTTATTGACAAATGT
Organism: Mandrillus leucophaeus; assembly: GCF_000951045.1. Classification (NCBI taxonomy): domain Eukaryota; kingdom Metazoa; phylum Chordata; class Mammalia; order Primates; family Cercopithecidae; genus Mandrillus; species Mandrillus leucophaeus. Next base: position 2,772,003 of record NW_012103987.1, read on the forward strand.
TTACTGAGGTATTACCATATGTCAGGCACTTTTCTAGGCATTGGGAATATAGCAGTGTATAAACCTGATAATCCCTGCCTTCATGGAGTGTAACTTCTGATTGTGGTAAGTACTGCAGAAGAAAATGCAGGCTGCTACAGGAACCCCTTCAACATAAGCCCCATAGCTGGTCTAACCATTTGCTCAAAAGCCTCCTCAAGAGGGCTGGGAAATTGTGTTTCCTTCAGATGAGATGAGGCTGGACTAGACTGGAGAGCGTGAGAGTGATGGAGGAGCACTTCATTTATGCCTGAAGATCCCTGTACCATGCACTTGTTTTGTGTGCAATGTGTAACCACCAGACTGATGAACAGCACCTGGTCACTTAAAGGTGTCTCTGCGACATACCTGGACTGGGCTACGTGTGCTTGCATTGTATATATGTATGTATGAATAGACCTGGAGAAACTTCCCTGCTTTCAAAGTACCTGATAAGACCCTCATCATTAAATTATCATCTACAAGCATGCATTTTTGGGAAAGGTTTTTAAGACCAGGAAGTCACACACCTTGGTCCATTTTAGAAAATTTTGCCCATGTATCTTGATTGTGCTAACTTTCTTCTGTGTCCTTCAGATAATTAAATTCTTTTATTTTTCCAAGTGGTATCTGCATCTGATCTTTCCATCCATCTAAACTTGCTATTAAAATCTCTCCATTTGGACCAGGCACAAGTGGCTCATACCTGTAATCCCAGCACTTTCAGAGGCCAAGGTAGGAGCATTGCTTGAGCCCAGAATTCAAGATCAGCCTAAGCAACATAGTGAGATCTTGTCTCTACAAAAAATAAAAATAAAAACATTTAGCCAGGCATGGTGGTGCATGCCTGTGGTCCCAGGTACCTGGGAGGCTGAGGTGGGAAAATGGTTTGACCCCAGGAAGTCGAGTCTGCAGTGAGCTGTGATCATACCACTGCATTCCAGCCTGGGCAACAGAGCAAGACCCAGTCTTAAAAAAAATGTAAATACACAAAATAAAATCAATCAATTTAGTGGTTGTATGCCATAAGTTAGATTGAACAAATGATGTATCATCCAGCTTTCGCATACTATTTTAAAGGTGATAACAGAAATTATGAGAGAACTTTAAAATACTTTCTAGTTTAGGCATTACATCCTATGGCCATACACTATAAGGATCATTAAATAGGGTCAAGGTCTTTCTTTTCACTATAAAGTTCTGCTAAGGTCATTCTTTTCACGATAAAGTTTCATCTGAGAGCATGAACAGACTTGCTCTACATGGAATATATAGCTACCTTGGTGGATGATTTGAGGGAAGTTAAAGAAAGCTTTTTAAATAAAAAATGTCCCGACCTGTCTTAGTCCATTTGGGCTGCTATAACAACATACAATAGACTGGGTGGTTTATAAACCACAGAATTTTATTTCTCACAGTTCTGGGAGCTGGAAAGTCTAAGAGCAAGGTGCTATAAGATTCAATGTTTGATAATGGCTTTCTTCCTCATAGACAGCTGTCTTCTCACTCTAATGTCACATGGTAGAAGGGATAAGAGGTGTCTCTTGGGCCTCTTATTTTTCACTCAGGATCTATACTTAACATGCTTCACATGTAGTAGGTGGTTTCCTGTAATCACCTGAGAGCTTCTCTTGTCCACTGCACAGATAGAGCCAGTTTACTGAGATGGCAGTACAGTAGAGACACCTGAGACACATGTAGCGTATTATAGATTTACTGAGACAGAGTATTGCAGAGAAAGAATTTAATAAATGCAGGGCTAGCCATGTGGAAGATGAGTGTTTATGACTCAAATTAGCCTCCCCCAAAATTCGAAGACCGGGGTTTTTATAGGGATTATTTGGTGGACAGGGGCTAGGGAATAGGAAGTGCTGATTGGTTGGGTTGGGGATGAAATCAAAGGGAGTCAAAGCTGTCTTCTTGTGCTGAATCAGTTTCTGGGTGGGGTCACAAAACCAGTTAAGCCAGTTTATCAGTCTGGGTGACACCAGCTGGTCCATCAGAATGAGCATCTGAAAAATACCTCGAACATCAATCTGAGGTTTTACAACAGTGATATTGTCTACAGGAGCAATTGGGGAGATTACGAATCTTGTGACCTCTGGCTATGTGACTCCTGAGTCATAACTTTCAATCTTGTCAGTTTCTAATTTGTCAGTTTTACAAAGTTGATTTCAGTCCCCAAGCAAGGAGGGAGCCGGGAAAGGCTATTGTCATCCTTGCTCTAAGGTCAAACTATTAAGTAAATTCCTCCCGAAGTTAGCTTGGCCTTTGCCTAGGAATAAAGAAGAACAGCTTGGGGATTAGAAGCAAGATGGTCAGCTATGTTAGATTTTTCTTATGGTCATAACTTTGCAAAATTGGTTTCAATCCCACTAATGTTTCCCCACCCTGCTTGCCCTGAAGAAGTTCAAGATTAGAGCATCCCTCCTTATCACACCTCACCTGAGAGCTCTCAGCTTATGAATCATTTTGCTGCCAGTTTGGGGGCAAAAAAAATACCCCTACATTATCTTTCATTGATGGCTGTCATGTTAAAGGAATTCATGTCCATTTAAGAGAACATAACAATTTGAAAAGGGATATCAATTGAACAATGACAGATGGCTCATGCTGATACAAGAATAACAGAAGAAACAGAAGAGCACTTTAATTGAAATGTAATGAAAACTCTCCAGCAGAGAAAATTTGAGAGCATAAAACAATCCCTGAAACTTAAAACACAATTTCAAATGTCAAAATTCAATAGAAAATCTGTGGGGAAAAAGCAGTTATCTGGAAGATTGATTAAGGGAACATTTTACAACACTGTAAATAATATATAATATAAATATATATGGTTTTTATATGGTTTAAATATTAATATATATTATATCTATAATATATATTTATATTTAAATATAAAGAAATAAAAATAATGCATGAAAAGTTAACAAAAATGAGGGATAGATTCAGGAGACCTTATGCACTTGGATTTCATGAAGAGAGAAAGAGACAGAGGGAGAGCTTTGATTATAAAGGGTAATAAAACTTTCCTGAACTGAAGAAAGATTTCAAGTTTTGAAATGAAAGTGTACTCTATAAGCCAGGCAGCTATAGCTTGTGAGATTTCTGAATTACAAAGATAAGAAGTATATCTTATAAGCTTCAGCTGTTCAGAATCAATTACTATAGAGTTGATTCAAAGTCCTTGTTAGTGGATTATGTCCTCTGTTAATACTTTTACCAGGAACTTTGCACAGCAATAGTTAAAGATCTGAAAACTGTCCTCAGAGGCTGCCCAGAAGAACATGGGGAAAAATTAAAATTTGTGTAGAGAATTAACGGAAGGGATTCCACAGATAAGTTATAATTAGCATGGGCAAGTAATTTGTGGCCACGTTTTAAAAGAGAAAAAAAATTACATTAGCATGAGACTTCCAATCTGTAATATCGAATGCTAAGAGAGAGTGCAACAATACCTATAGAGCTTTGAGAGAAAAGATCTATGATTCAAAAATCCTAAATGAAATTCACATTATCATTTACATGTAAAGGCAGAAGAAAATTTTTGAATATGCGTGCATTTATAAATATATCCCCATGTACTCTTTTGCAGGAAACTAAAAGAACATAGAACTGGAATTTACACATCAAAATAGAAAAAGATGACCTGAAGATAAAAGAGATGATAGAATTATTATTATTTTTTTTTTTTTGAGATGGAGTCTCGCTCCTGTCTCTTATACACATCTAGATGTGTATAAGAGACAGCCTTGGTCCATTTTAGAAAATTTTGCCCATGTATCTTGATTGTGCTAACTTTCTTCTGTGTCCTTCAGATAATTAAATTCTTTTATTTTTCCAAG
>NW_012103987.1:2775918-2788334 GCF_000951045.1 Mandrillus leucophaeus
CAACCTCTGCCTCCCGGGTTCAAGCAATTCTCCTGCCTCAGCCTCCCAAGTAGCTGGGATTACAGGCGCCCGCCACCATGCCTGGCCAATTTTTTGTATTTTTAGTAGAGACGGAGTTTCACCATGTTGGCCAGGCTGATCTTGAACTCCTGGCCTCAGATGATCCACCTGCCTTGGCCTCCCAAAGTGCTGGGATTACAGGCATGAGCCTCCACGCCCAGCCAATGGTAGGAATCTTATAGAGGATATGTTGAGAACAAAAGCAATCTGAAGCCACACAGCTTAAAAAGTTTAGGAACTGTTTGGTTGGGCATGGTGGCTCACACCTGTAATCCTAGCACTTTGGGAGGCCAAGACAGGAAGATTACTTGAGACCAGGAGTTCAAAACCAGCCTTGCCAACATTACAAGAATCTGTCTCTATATAAAAAACTAAAAATTAGCTGGACATGGTGGCATGTGCTTGTAGCCCTAGCTACTTTGGAGGCTGAGGTGGAAGGATCACTTGGGCCCAGGCATTTGAGCTTATGGTTTCAGTGAGTTATGATCACACCACTGAATTCCAACCTAACGGATGGAGAGAGACTATGTCTCTAAAAATAAAAATAAAAAAGATTAGAAACTATCTGCACCAAGATGACTTTACTATTCCAAGAAATCCTTGCCTAAGAAGGTAAAGTTGCAAAATATTTTTTTGTTTGGAAACTTTCCGATCTATGTATCTGAACAAAAAACTACTCATACAGCCTCATCAGGCTAAACAGCCTTCTTTTCAGAACAGTAGATCACTCAACTGGGTTTTTCAAGTGACTGATTACCTTTCGAGGTTGGCTTTATAGGTCTTGCCTCACTGTATCCAGCAATCCAAACTTTACTCAATCCCGGTCAGGACCCCACACCTCATATTGAAAGACATACCTTAGAACCAGATTCCCCAAACCTTACACATATCCCACCCTTGACACCCTTTTCTGAGGCTACTAAGATTATGTGAAGACAGTCATCTTCCTTACTGCGGTGAGCAATAAACTTGGTTTTTGTTCATCAGTAAACCATTTTGGTGGTTTCTGGAGGAGCCAGCAGTTAGCAATGGCTATAAATCTAAATCTAAAAGCAATTTATAAAAGACTGATGAATCTAGCAACAAAAAAATAAACTGCATGATAAATACCATAAACAAAGTCAAAAGACAACTGACAACCAAGTTAAAAACATGCTTTCAACGTGTATTACAGGAAAAGGGCTAATATTCCTAATATGTAAATAATTCTTAGAAATTAAGAGATCAAGCACCAAGCATCCATTAGAAAAATAGGATAAGGACGTCAATAGACAATTCACACACACAGAAAGAGACACTTAAATGGCTTTAACAGCTGTATAGAAACAGAAAGTAGGTCATAACTTTGTTCTGTGAAAAGGCTGTGCACACAAAGCTATTCCTAAATGCTGAAGAAGCCAAGAAACCAAAGAAGGAAGTGAACAAATCCAGTTCATCAGTAATGCGTGATTTATTGAGGAACTTATGGACAGAAGGATGATCTTTACTAGGGACAGTAAATAAAGTAGAAACCAGAAGGTATACATGGGACTGGGTCTAATCAGAAGTCAACATGGTGGATTAGCATCCAAGATGGGGTAAGTTTTGTCTCCACAACCTTAACAAGGCTGTTGAAAAAGTGTCCTTAAATATACATATAATCACTTTTCAAAGTCAAGAAACAATAGATGCTGGCGAGGCTGTGGAGAAAAAGGAATGCTTTTACACTGTTGGTGGAAATGTAAATTAGTCATTGTGGAAGACAGTGTGGTGATTACTCAAGGATCTAGAACCAGAAATACCATTTGACCCAGCAATCCCATTACTGCGTATATACCGAAAGGAATATAAATCATTCTGTTAAAAAGATACATGCATGTGTATGTTTATTGCAGCACTATTCACAGGAGCAAAGACATGGAATCGAACCAAATGTCCATCAGTGGTAGACTGGATAAAGAAAATGTGGTACCCATACACCATGGAATATTATGCAACCGTAAAAAGGAATGAGATCATGTCCTTTGCAGGGACACGGATGAAGCTGGAAGCCATCATCCTCAGCACACTAACACAGTAACAGAAAACCAAACACCTCATGTTCTCACTCATAAGTGGGAGCTGAACATTGAGAACAGATGGACATAGGGAGGGAAATAACACACACCCAGCGCCTGTCATCGGGGTGGGAAGAGGGAGAGCATCAGGATAAATAGCTAATGCATGCAGGGGTTAATACCTGGGTGATGGGTTAATAGGTGCAGCAAACCACCATGGCACATATTTATTATGTAATAAACTTGCATGTACTGCATATGTACACCAGAACTTAAAATAAAATTTTTAAAAAAGAAAAATACATATTATATACCTATAAAGTTCAAATTCATAACTAGAAAAATGCAGATTAAAAAAATGCTGAGCTATTATTTCTCACCTATCAGATGGGTAAAAATTAAAATAAAATTTTAACTAATAAAATTTAATAATAAATTAAAATATGACAACACATTTTGTTAGCCAGATCTTAGGAAAATAATCACTCTTTTCATCAATGCTAAGGAACACAAACTGCTACAACCCTTCTCAAGGGAAATTTGACAATACCTAATATAACTACATAAGGAGCCCTGTAACCTCACTTATAAAGTCTACCCTGAAGATACATATCCAACAATATGAAAAGCATATGTACAAATTTACTCATTGTAAGATTATGTATAATTGCTAAATATAAGAAACAAATTAAATACTCATATATAGAACAGTGGTTTTTAATAAACTCTAATAATCCACCCAAGACAGTACTATGCAGCTATAAAATAAATGAGGAAGAGCTCTATGGATTCATATGCAGAGATTTCCAAGGTATATTTTTATGTGGAAAGCAAACTACAGAAGAATATCTAGAGTGTACTACTCTTCATGTAAAAAAGAAGTATATATAAGAAAATATACATATATCCACATATATGAGGAAAAACATACTGGAAAGTTAAACTAGAAACAAATGAGATTAGTTACCTACAGAAGTTAAGTAGAATCAGTGTGGAAAAATTGGGGAATGAAAATGGGTAGAAATGATTAGGGAGATGTGACACACTCAGAGTATTCCTATATGCATAGCTCTAATTCCTATAAGTATGGTAATGTCTCACCCCCCAAAAAAATAAATAATTAAAATTAACGAGGATGTTGGGAAAAGGAAGTCCCAAGATGGAATATAAGCAGTAACAAATAAGCCCAACTGTACTATAAATAAATGACATAATTATACTAAATGGGATAAAAAATAAAAGAATTATCTAACGTAACCTGGAGAACATTATTTTAACCATATACTAGAAGGCTGAAAACAAAAAGAACTGTATGAAAATACTGTACTTTAGTAAATTTGTTTTTCTTAGGGTATGGGTTAGTATTTCTGAAACTACTTTATGTATATACTAGGATTGAGTAATTAAAAAATACACTGTGGATATTGACAGCCAGTTTTCTGTCAGACAAAAGAGTTAAAAATAGGGAAATTGTGAAGTAGCACAAACTCCAGATTGAAATCAGAGCACGAATATCAGTGTGAACTCATGGGTATACATATAGTGAGATCCCACTAGCAATGAGCACAACTAGTTTCCAGATCTTGGTTTCTAAATACCATTCTCAGTGAAAGGAACCAGAGCTCCTTGGGGAAATGACTAAGTCCAGACCTAGAGCAGGAGGAATGCAAGATAAGCTTAGACTATTTAATGTGCCAGAAAGTAAAGACATGTTCACAAAATAATGGGGGCAAAGTCTATAAGACATACCAGCCAACTTAAAGGAGCTACTAATGCCCAAATTTGGACAATTTGAACAACACAATCAATTGTATGAAAAGCAAGTACAGAAGTGTATCTAGAATATATTACTCTTGATGGCGTTGTTTTACAGTTAACTTTTTTTAATAAGTAGAAGGAGTATACTCTAGAATAATGATAAAAAGTATAGTACAGTAAATACATAAACCAGTAACATAGTCACTTATTATCAAGTATTATGTACTGTACATAATTGTATGTGCTGTACTTTTCCATGGCTGACAGTGCGGTAGGTTTGTTTACATTAGCATCACTATAATCCTGTGAGCAATATGCTGTGTTACCAGGTTACGAAAGCTACCATGTCACTACACGATAGGAAATTTTCAGTTCAATTATAATCTTATGGGACCACCTACTATCATATATGTGTCCTGCCATTGACCAAAATGTAATTATCAGGTGCATGACTATATAAAAATAGACATATGCAGGACATTCTGATAGGAAAATGCCTGGATATATGAGCAAAAATGCTTTTACCTCTGAAGATCTGAATAAGGGAGGCTAGAGAGAGAGAAAGACTTTTACTCTTCATATAATCTTTTTTAAAAATAATAAACTTTTGAAAATACTGTCAATATTATCCTAGGAAAAATAGTTTTATTTCTGTATTCATTAATTAATTTGGACCCAGCACTGATGAAGTTAAGTTTAACTTTTATTTTAGTTTTTCTCTATTGTTGAGTGAACATTCTTTCTCCCAGTTTCCAATCATGTTCTCTACATTGAGTCATTGCTTGACTCCATTTCCGTATTTGTAGTATCCTGACATCCTTAGTAAGATGATAAACTTCCTTATAAGCAAATTTAGAAGCAATTATTTAATTCAAGCTTGCACAATTTTCTCAAGTCCAGCACAAGTTGTTGCCACATCTAACAACAGCAAAGTAAAGGTTGCAATGCTTACTAGTGATGATTTCTTGAAGAAGAAAAGTCTTACTTAACAATAGAAACCTCTTTCGTCTTGCTGCCCAGGTCACCAATTTTATATAGGGGAAGTAGTTAAAATCAACTAATTATGACAATTCCAGGATAAATTAAATTCTTAGAAATTTTTCAGAGAATAATACTTTCTGCCTCAAAAGTATGCATTTATTATGTATCAAATAAAATTTAAAATGTAGGGAACACTGAAGAAATATGAGATCAAAGAAATCAAAGGTTATTATTAAATTACATTTCTTTTGTATCTCCTGAGATTTCTCAATTATGCATTACTTTTATTAATTCATTTATTCATGAAATACAATATTTATCTAAAACCTGTTATGACCAGGACGGGGTGAGGAACTGGAGACATAGCTATTAAAAAAAAGTATTTATATTTATAAATTATGAAACAAAAAGAAAAAATAGAAGGTGAATATGTAGATAAAAAGAGACAACAGACTACCAGCCAATCTCAATGTGTGAACCTTGTTTAGATCCTGATTCAAGAAAAGACATTAAAAAGATGATTTGAATGAGGTAATTTCAAATTTGAATTCTGCCTGGATGGCTGATGATATTAAAGAGGTATTATTCATTCTTAGGTGTAACAATGACATTGTGGTTATGTTATAAAAAGGAATCATTTCAGAAACAGACTGAAATATTTACAAATAAAATCATATGTTGTCTGGGACTTACTTCAAAATAATGTGTGAGTGTAGGGAATGGGCAGGGTTGCAGTAGGGGCAGGATTGGCCATGGGTTGATGGTTACTGAGGCTGAGTGATGGCATGTGACAGTTTATTATTTTATTGTTTACTTTCATCTATTTTCAAAAAGTTAAAAAACCAGCCCTCCCTTTGCTGAAAAAAGAAAAGAAAAATTACAGGTTGTGTCCCTGCCTCCTGGAGCTTTCAGTTTTGGAGAGAAAACAATACTTGCTGAGAAATTAAAAGATGATGTGTGTTGTAAAATGAGAGTGCAGGGTGACATTGCAATTGAGCAAGCTATCTTGAGATAGAGAGAGAAGGTAGTCAAAGATTTCGTCGACAAAGTTTAGTTAAAACTAAAATTAATAGCCCCATTGTACTCCAATCTGTGACAGAGTGAGATATTATCTCTTTTAAAAAAAAAAAAAAAGGCCGGGCTCACTTTGGGAGGCCAAGGCAGGCGGATCAGTTGAGGCCAGGAATTCAAGGTCAGCCTGACCAGCACAGTGAAACTCCATCTCTACTAAGAATAGAAAAAATTAGATGGGCGTGGCAGCGGACGCCTGTAATCCCAACTATTCGGAAGACTGAGGCACAAGAATCATTTGAATCTGGGAGGTGATTGTTGCAGTGAGCCAAGATTGTGCCACTGCACTCCGGCCTGGTGACAGAGTGAGAATCTGTCTCAAAAAAAAAAAAAAAAAAAAAAAAAAGCCTAAAAAACTAAAATTGAGAGACGGGTGGACTTGTGGGAGAGAGAAGATGGGGGCATATGGCAAGCAGAAAGCAGCATGTTCAAAGGTCTGAAATATATGTACATGTATTTTACAATCTATATAAGTCAAAATTGGATGTAAAGTTTAAAAGCCAGCTGAATATTTTGTTTACATATGTCACAGCGTTTATCTGAAGCTGATAAAGGTATATCCACATTGTTCTTTGCCATGTCATCTCCAATAACACGCAAGTAAATTCAACAAGACTTGTTCTCTGTATCAGGGACATAAAGTTGAATAACGCATGGTCACCTAACAACCTTATAGTCCAATGGTAGAGACAGATATATTTGTCTATACCTTAGCAAAGTAAAACATGGCAAGAGCTGTACTAATGGAATAAGCTGGATACTGTGGGTGTATTTAGGAGGAGTGATTAGTTATGCCTTATTAGAACAACAAAAGGCTCAGAGAGGAGCATGCTGGGTTTTAAAAGTTAAGTAAGACTTGATTAGGTAGAGAAGGGGGAAAGAGAGGGCATTCTAAGTAGAAGGAACAATGTGAGCACAGACACAGACTCAGACTCAAAAGTACGTATTATATCCAAGGACCTGCAGGTAAATGATATGGTTAGAACATAGGCTTAAAATAAAATTAAAAACGGCCTGGCACAGTGGCTCACGCCTGTAATCCCATAACTTTGGGAGGCTGAGGTGGGCGGATCACAAAGTCAGGAGTTCGAGACCAGCCTGGCCAATACGGTGAAACCCTGTCTCTACTAAAAATACAAAAATTAGCCGGGCATGGTGGCCCGTGCCTGTAGTCCCAGCTACTAAGGAGGCTGAGGCCGGGGAATGGGTGAACCTGGGGAATGAGTGAACGAACCCAGAAAGTGGAGCTTGCAGTGAGCCAAGATCGTGCCACTGCACTCCAGCCTGGGTGACAAGAGCGAGACTTCGTCTAAAAAATAAAATAAAATAAATAAATACTATTTAAAACATCTGTTTTGTGCTGTGATAAGATGTCATTTGTATGTTTACATTTTTCTTTTCTTTTCTTTTCTTTTTTTTTTTTTTTTGAGACGGAGTCTCACTCTGTTGCCCAGGCTGGAGTGCAGTGGCGCGATCTCGGCTCACTGCAAGCTCAGCCTCCCGGGTTCACTCATTCCCAGGGTTCACTCATTCTCCAACCTCAGCCTCCCAAGTAGCTGGGACTGCAGGCCCCCGCCACCACGCCCGGCTAATTTTTTTTTTTTTTTGGTCTTTTTTTAGTAGAGACGGAGTTTCACCATGTTAGCCAGGATGGTCTCCATCTCCTGACCTCGTGATCCGCCCACCTCGGCCTCCCAAAGTTCTAGGATTACAGGCGTGAGTCACCGCGCCCGGCCATGTTTATATTTTTCAAATGCTTCACAAAGAAATAAATGCATCCTGGCTTCTATCACAGGCATTTCAGGAAAGGAATTGTCTAACTAGATAACTACAGATAATACAAAGCAGTGAATAAAAATAGAAGGCAGTTCAGGATATGTTTCAGCTCTTGATTCTCTAAGAAATGGATGACAGGTACAACTGAGTTAGCATCAAAGCATCAAACCAAGCTTTTCATAAGTGAATTCAGCCATTTTCATGGTGCCTGGGCTTCCTTGCTGGCTCCTGTCCTCCTGTTCACCTCTGGATTTGGTAGTTCCTTTAGGCTTGGTCCTGATTCTTTTACTCTTCTCATGTTGCTTTTGTTTTTCATGGCTTTGAATATATACTTATGACTCCGTATTTAGCACCAACTCAAACCTCTCTTCTCAACCTCAGATCCAAATACGTAAATGCTTTCAAGGCATTCTTACTGAAATGCCGCGCAAATGTAGGATGTCTACAGCTGTACTTGTTCTTTTTCATCAATCCTGCCTCACCTCCAGTCTTCCACATCTTAATGATGCCACCTTCTACTCGGATGTTCAAGCCAGAACCTGAATGTTATCCCTGACTCTGTCTCCCTCATGTTATGTATTCAAACTCTCACTAAGACCATTTGGTTCTACCTAAAATGTTATCTTGAATCTCTCCATTTCTGCCTTCTTTACTGCTGCCACCCTAATATAAACTACCATCCTCTCTTGCAACAACTTTCCAAATGGTCATCTAGCTTCCACTGTTGCCCATGACAATGCATTCTCTACCTTAGAAGATGAAGATTAGGTAATTCCCCTGATTAGAATCCTCTAGTGACTTCCCTTTACTCTTTGATCAAATGCAAAATCCTTAATAAGGCTAGCAGCTTCCTGAAAGATCTGCCCCTATCTCTCCATCATTTCAAATCATTTGTTGCCTGTGTTATTGTCCTATTGGTTTTCAGGTTCTCAAATGTGTCCAGAACCAGCTCACAACCTTCATGCTTGTTTTTTTTGTTCTTTCCAGAAAGTTATTTTCCCCTGTCTCTTGGTTGGTTCTCTCTTTTTAGGCGAAGCTTTTGCTGGGACTTAGAAAGTAAAAATCTGTTCCATCACTCATCAGGCTAGATTAACAAACATTGATAAAACTAGCTGCAAAGTTTACGGGAAACTATTTATCCCAAAGACATGCGATAAAGCTTCATAATAACCTCATTCTTTGAGTGATTACTGTTTTCTTACTTGCTAAGAAACTTTGTTCTTTAAAATTATATGCTATTAGAAAAGAAACTTTGTCGTTTGAAATTATATTATTGTAACATAAAGCATCATAGTGTCTTGGAGACTCTAAAACACTTTGACACAGAGAATCAGCCTCCATTTCCATTCCAGCCACAGAGCTTAAGAAAAGGGCTTCTGGACACAATACTCCATATCTGTCTTAACTTACTAGTTTCCAAGGAAGCAGAATCTTGGATCCTGCCCAGACCTGATGTTGACTCCTGATTTGCTTTGAGTTCATTGAAAGTCACTTAAATGATTTCATTTAAATCTCACCCAAACTCTACTCTTCCCCCAAATCCTATGATTACCTTTTCCTTGTTTGGTGAGTGAGATGCCTCACAGTTCTGCGTGTGATTTCCCTCACTGCAATGAATCTATAAATTTGACTTTGTTGGACTCTAAGTTGTTTCCTTGTGCTTGTAGACTGATTGAGGTAGGACATGGGACCCTTCTTCAAAAAGCTGTCTCTAAAGTTCCCAGGACAAAATAGGTCCTCCTAATTCATTGTATCATCAGCACCTCTTACTTTTCTTTCATAGTATATTATATCCTTCAAGACCCCAAAGCAATTCGAAACTTTAGTCAAAATATTTGGTTAAAAATATTAACCAGTTATATCTGCTGTGCTTTGTTGGTAATTGGGTAAAGTTGAATGCAATCTAAATGTCCAATACTTAAAGTTTGAAGCAGGTTAAATATTCCTTACCTCCCATACTACATCTCATGATGTTTGCATGATGCATAAAAGTTTTGTAAGCCTGTGGTAATTTGAAAGATTAATTTTTGACCAATAATGCAAAGGTTTTTAAGCAAGTTGAAGAACCTTGACAAACAAGCAAAGCAGGCCTGATTAACTGAAACTGAATTAGAAAGAAAAAACCTGAAATGGTTAAAAAAATTTTTTAACACTTTTTTATTGTTTATTTTCCTATGTGTATTTTTATTTATTTATTATGGTATTAAAGCAAGGAATATCTTATGACAGGAAAGCAAAAACGATATAAAGGACACAATAATTCCACCTAGCTACAAGTAGTAGAACTTAACACCTTTCCTTCCTCAACACATTATCTCCCTCTGAACACAACCATTTTTCATTTTAAACAGCCTTGTCACCCTGTCACTGAAGCTTTAATATGTTTAGTTTCTAAGCTCCAAAGCCTGAGGGAGGAAAGGGAAGGCTGAAGTCTCAAGAAAGAGCTAAGTAGTGAGATGACTGAAATGTAACTTCCTACCTCACAGCTTTGTCTTGGGTTAATTCTAAGGCCTAAAAACTACCAAGTATCCACTCAGTAAATAGCTGTTGAATAAATGAATGAACAGATGTCTCAATAAGCAAAATCGGTTTAATATATCTATTTAGTGTTCAGTTTCTCATAAGGATGTTATTTTCACAAAAATTCAAAATAGAGTTTTCAGCTCCTGACATTGGCTAAGGTGGGTGTACATTTATCTCCTGCCTGGTACCTTTCCTTTCTGACAAGTTTCTAGTCTGCTGTATTACACTATCTAAAACAGCCGCTCTGAGCTGACTAGCACCTTATCACTTTAGGCTTTCCTCACCTCCTCTGGCCCGGCACATCTGATATTTTGTTTAATCCTAAGTACTCTAGTTATTGCTCATGTTAAGAACAGATACATTATCACTGGAATTTGGTTTGAGGGAAGAAACTCCACTGAAGCCATCCGTCTAAACATTAAGAATCAAGGAAGGCCTTTATTTATTTAATTTTCAAATACCAGCCATCCTTCATCTGCACCCCAAATCATCAAATGTTTTTATCAACTCTCTGTACAAAATTTGAATATCTTAAAAAATATTTTATTGTATTCAAAAGTGAAACAGAGACGATAAATACAAGTAGCCAATTTTAAGTACCACTGCTTCTTCAAAGAATTTCCTCTAGATTTGTTAATGTTTGCAAAATATATAGCCGTGGCTCATGCCTGTAATCCCAGCACATTGGGAGGCCGAGGTGGGCGGATCCCGAGGTCAGGAGATCGAGGTCATCCTGGCTAATACGGTGAAACCCCGTCTCTACAAAAAATACAAAAAATTAGCCGGGCGTGGTGGCATGTGCCTGTAGTCCCAGCTACTCGGAAAGCTGAGACAGGAGAATGGCATGAATCCGGGAGGCGGAGGTTGCAGTGAGCCAAGATCTTGCCACTTCACTTCAGCCTGGGTGACAGAGTGAGACTCCATCTCAAAAAATAAATAAATAAAACATATATATATATATATATAAACATATATTAAATATTACAGTTACAAAAATAACAATTACCAAAAACTTCAACGGATAATATCTGTGCCTAATATACAATGTGGCAATGTTCATTATGAAGTTTTAATATGGAGAACTTTTTTCAGAATTTTTAAGAGAATGAATTTTTCTTTTTAGAATACCGAAGGCTTATGAACATCTGATGTTCAAATACCCAGCAATGGCTGGTTGTCTTTTGCTTGCCTAAACTCCATCTGAACAATGGCGAAGCTCTACTGAACCAGCCAACATAAGGAATTGCACATCGCAACATTTCTTTCCATCTTTTTTCTTTTCTGTCAGACTTTCACTCTTTTGCTGATAATAAGTACCCTTAATCTATTAAAAGAAATACGAAAACCACTTCTGACTTGCCTATTCTCTTTCATTACATGCATATTTACATCACCACTGTATGACAAATTATTTCACCTCATAGACCCTGTTTTCTTATCTGTAAAAGTGGTTAATGGTACTTACCTAAAAGGTCGTAAAATTTTTTAAAATAAAGTATGTAAAACTTTCAGTGCAATGCCTTGTATTTGTCAAGTACATTGTAAATGGGAGTATTATCTACATCAACATCTTTATCAAGGTTATAATACTGCTCTGACTCATTCCTAACTGATTAAGGTCATGCATTACTTAACAAGGATGTAGTCTGAAAAATTCATCATTAGGTGATTTCATCACGGTGCAAACATCATACAAGGTACTTACACAAACATAGATGGTATAGTCTGCAACACATCTAGGCTATATATGGCATTGTCTATTGTTCCTAGGCTGCAAACCTGTACAGCCTGTTATTGTACCGAATACTGTAAGCAATTGTAACATAATGGTCAGTATTTCTGTATCTAAATGTAGAAAAGGTATAGTAAAAGTAAACTATAGAAGATATAAAGTGGTACATTTAGGCCAGGCACAGTGGCTCACTCCTGTAATCCCAGCACTTTGGGAGGCAGAGGTGGGAGGATCTCTTGAGCCCAGGAATTCAAGCCCAGCCTGGCCAACATGGTGAAACCCTGTCTCACCATGTTGCTGGATGTGGCAGTGCGTGCCTGTGGTCCCGGCTAGTCAGGAGGCTGAGGTGCAAGGATCGCTTGAGCCCAGGAGGTGGAGACTACGGTGAGTTTTTTTCTTTTTCTTTTCTTTTTTTTTTTTTTTTTTTGAGGTGGAGTCTTGCTCTGTTGCCCAGGGTAGAGTGCAATGACGCAATCTTG
>NW_012103987.1:2789524-2791056 GCF_000951045.1 Mandrillus leucophaeus
TGCTTGAGCCCAGGAGTTGGAGACCAGGGTAGGCAACATAGTGAGACCCTGTCTCTACAAAAAAATAAAAAACAAAATTAGCCAGGCATGGTGGCACATGTCTGTAGCTCCACGTACTCAGGAGGCTGAGGCAGGAGGATCATTTGAGCCTGGGAGGTTGAGGCTGTAGTGAGTCCAGATCATGCCACTGCACTCTAGCCAGGGCAACAAAGCAAGACCCTGTCTCTAAAAAAATGAAACATAAAAAAAAAACACAGATGTATTATTGTATAGATCTGGAGATCAGAAGCTTCAAATGGGTTGGCAAGGCTGCTTTCCTTCTGGAGGCCCTAGGAGGAGAATCCATTTCCCTGCCTGTCTCAGCTTCCAGAGGCTGCCCACATTCCTTGTATCTAGCCCCCACATCACTCTGACCTCTACTTCATCACATCACCTTCTCCCCCTTTGTCTCACATTTCCTTTTTTATAAGGATCCTTGTGATTACATTGGGGACATCAGATAACCCAGGATAATCTCCCAATCTCAAGATCCTTAACTTAATCACATTTGCAAATTCCCTTTTGCCATATAACGTAACAGTGATAGGTTCTGAGGATTTGCGTATGGAAATAATGGAGACCATTATTTAATTTAACACAGTCATTTAAAAAAAAAGAAATCGGGGCATTTAACCTTCTAGAAACTGAACTGAAATTTCTCCATAATCAATAGAAAACCTTCTATTTTCTCATGTTCCACACTAATGAAACCTGCTTTTCTTCAGTGACACCAGTTGATAAAAATAAAACTATTTTTGATTCAATATGTTGCTTTCCCATTTGGATATCAGTATTTAATTGAATCATTGACCACAGTTTTATGGCAAATGTGAATTCTGGGTTAAACAAACTAAATTGAGATGCAAATAACAATTTATAACATTGATCCTGTGGGTGAATTATTTCATAGTTCCAACAAATGTACTTATGTTTACCAACTTACAATACAAGGTCTTTTTAAAAGTCATTAATTTATTTTTATTTTTATTTTTTTTTGGAGACAGGGCTCATTCTGTCTTGCAGGCTGTTGTGCAGTGGCATGATTATAGCTCACTGTAGCCTTGAACTTCTGGGCTGAAGTGATCCTCCTGCATCAGCCTTCAAAGTAGCTGAGACTACAGGTATGTGTCACCACACCCAGCTAAATTTTATATATTTTTTGTAGAGATAAGGATATATAGCCAGGTATTTGACGCTCCAAATCTGATGTTGAAATTGGATACCCAATGTTGGAGGTAGGGCCTAATGGGAGGTATTCAGGTCATGGGGCAGATCCCTCATGAATAGATTAATGTCCTCCCTGGGTTGCAGGTGAGTGAGTTTTTGGTCTCTTAGTTCCCATGAGAGCTAGGTTTTATGGAATTATTATTATTATTATTTTTATTTATTTATTTATTTTTAGGCTAGTCTCGAA
This sequence comes from Mandrillus leucophaeus, assembly GCF_000951045.1. Classification (NCBI taxonomy): domain Eukaryota; kingdom Metazoa; phylum Chordata; class Mammalia; order Primates; family Cercopithecidae; genus Mandrillus; species Mandrillus leucophaeus. Next base: position 2,790,978 of record NW_012103987.1, read on the forward strand.
CTCTTGGGCTGAAGAGACCCTCCCACCTCAGCCTCCCAAGGTGTTGAGATTACAAGCATGAACTACCTCACCTGGCCAA
>NW_012103987.1:2791711-2796345 GCF_000951045.1 Mandrillus leucophaeus
ATCCATCTTGTAGCATGTATCAGTACTCCATTCTTCTTTTCTATGGCTGAATAATATTCCATTGTATATATATACTGCATCTTGTTTATCCATTTATCTTTTTGTCTGTTTGTTTGTTTTTTAAAGATGGGGTTTTACCATGTTGGCCAGGCTGTTCTTGAACTCTTGACCTCAGGTGATCCACCCACCTTGGCAAAGTGCTGGGATTACAGGTGTGAGCCATCATGCCCAGCCTATCTGTTTTTCTTTTGATAGACATTTTGTTTGTTTCTACCTTTTGTTTATTGTGAATAATGCTGCTATGAACATTAGTGTACAAGTCACTGTTTAAGTTGTTGTTTTCAATTTTTTTGGGTATTGTATTAGGCCATTCTTGCATTGCCATAAAGAAATACCTGAGACTGGGTAAGTTCCAAAGAAAAAAAGGTTTAGTTGGCTCACAGTTCTGCAGGCTGCACAGGAAGCATAGCAGCATCTGCTTCTGGGGAGGCTTCAGAAAGCTTCCAATAGTGATGGAAGGCAAAGTGGGAGCAGGCATGTCACATGGCAAAAGCCCGAGCAAGAGAGGAAATGGGGAGGTGCTGCACACTTTTAAACAACCAGATCTTGTGAGAACTCACAATCTTGATGACAGCTGGAGATGGTGTTAAGCCATTCATGAGAAACCACTCCCATGATCCAATCACCTCCCACCAGGCCCCACTCTAACATTGGGGATTACATTTCAACATAAGATTTGCGTAGGGACAAACAGTCAAACTATATCAGGTATATACTTAAGAGTAGAATTACTGGGTAATAATTCTGTTTTACATTTTGAGGAATTGCCAAACTATCTTCCACAGCAGCTGAACCATTTACATTCCCACCAGCTATATACTAGGTTTCCAATTTCTCCACATGTTCAACAACACTAGTTATTTTTTCTTCTAATTATAGCCATTCTAGTAGGTATAAAGTGGTATCTCATTGTGGTTTTAGCATCTTTTGAGTTGCTTATTGACTATTTACATGTCTTTTTTTTAGAGAAGTGTCTAAGTCTTTTGTTCATTAAAAAAATTGAGTTATTTATCTTTTATTTGTTGAGTTGTAGGATTCTTTATGCATTCTGTATATTAGTTTTTTGTCAGATATATGATTTGCAAACATTTTCTCCAATTTTTTGTGTTATCTTTTCACTCTCTTTATAGTGTCACTTGATGCACAATTTTGATGAAGTCCAATTTATCAGTTGTTTCATCACTTGTACTTTTGATGTTATATTTAAGAAACCATTGTCAAACCCAAGGTCATGAAGATTTTTCAATATGTTTTCCTCTAAGAGTTTTATAGCATTTAATATTTAAGTGTTTCATAGCTTTAAATTTAGGCCTTTGATCCATTTTGAGTTAATTTTTGTACATTATGTAAAGGTATAGGTCCAACTTCATTCTTTTGCTTGTGGATATCTAGTTTCCCCAACACCATTTGCTAAAGAGATTGTCCTTTTCCCCATTGAGTGGTCCTGGAACCCTTGCTAAAAATTAATTAACCATAGATGTGAGTGTTAGTTCTGGCCTCTCGATTCTATTCCATTGGTCTATATTGGTCTATATTGTCTATCTCTGTGCCAAGTCCATGCTATTTCAATTACTATAGCTGTGTAGTAAATTTTAATATCAGAAAGTGTGAGTCCTACAACTTTGTTCCTTTTCAGATTATTTTGCCTATTTTGGAGTATTTTGGGTTCCTTGAAATTCTATATGAATTTTAGAATAGGTTTTTCCGTTTCTGCCAAAAGCACTGTTGGGATTTTAATAGCGTGATTACATTGACTCTACGTATCATTTTGAGTAACGTTGTCATTTTAACAATATTAAGTCTTCCAACTTATGAACACAGGATCTCTTCCCATTTATTTAAGTCTACTTTAATTTCTTTCCAGAATGCTTTGTAGTTTTCAGTGTACAAGTCTTCTGCCTTCTTGGTTAAATTGATTTCTAAATATTTTATTCTTTTGGGTACTACTGTAAATGAAACTTTCTTAATTTCCTTTTCAGATTTTTTACTGCTAGTGTGTAGAAACATGACTGATTTTTGTGTGATTTTGTATTCTGAAGCTTTACTAAATTTGTTTATTAGCTTTAAGAAGCTATTTTTCGTATTCTTTAGGGCTTTCTACACTCATATCACTTGCAAACAGAGATAGTTTTACTTCTTCCTTTCTAATTTGGATTTATTTTGTTTCTTTTTCTTGCCTAATGGGTCTGGCTAGAACTGCCAATACTATGTTGAATAGAAGTGGCAAACACATGCATCCATGTCTTCTGATTTTAGTGGAAAAGCTTGACATTTTTCTCCACTGACAATGATGTTAGCTGTGAGTTTTTAATGCATGGTCTTTATCATGTTGAGACAGTTCCTTTCTATTCCTGGTTTATTGAACATTTCTATCATAAAGGAGTAATGGATTTTGTCAAACGTTCTTCTATATCAATTGAGATGATCATGAATTTTTTGCTTCTTCATTCTATTACTTGGTGTATTACATTGACTGATTTTCATATGTTAAACCACTCTTACATTTCTGGGATAAATCTCAGTTGGTCATGGTGTATAATTCTTTTAAGGGCTGCTGAATTTAATTTCCTAGCATTTTGCTGGGGATTTTTGTATCTATAATGCATTCATAGGGGACATTTGGCCATAGTTTTCTTGTATTGCCTGTCTAGCCTTGGTATCAGGGTAATGTTGGCTTCATAGAATGACTCAGTAAGGATTCTGTTTCTCAATTTTTTGGAGGAGTTCGAGAAGGATTAGTGTTAATTCGTTTTTAAACGTTTGGTAGAATTCACCAGTGAAGTCATCAGTTCCTGGGCTTTTCTTTGTTAGGAGAGTTTTGGTTGCTGATTCAACCAAAATTGAATATCATTACTTTTTATAGATCTATTCAGATTTACTCTTTCTTCCTGAGTCAGTTTTGTTGGTTTCTGTGTTTCTAGGAATTTGTCTATTTCATCTAGACTATCCAATTTTTTGACATGTAGCTATTATACGTATTCTCTTACAATCCTTTTTATTCCTACAAATCAGTAGTACTGTCTTTCATTTCTGATTTTGTTGAATATTCTTTTTTCTTATCTAGTTAAAGTTTTGTCAACTTTGTTGATCTCTTCAAAGAAATAATTTTTTGTTTCATTGATTCTATTGTTTTTCTATTCTCTATTTCATTTAGTTTTGCTCTAATCCTTATTATTCCCTTCCTCTTTATGGCTTCAAACTCAATTGAACATAAAGTATTAATAAATTGACTTTTTTCTCAAATGTCTAAAATATTAAGCATAAATATGTCTAGAGTCATCAAAGAGCAGCCTCTTTGTCAGATTTGCTGTTTAATCCATGTAAACAGCTTTCATATAATTCATGATAGAATATTACTATGTTCTTTGGAAGACACTTAGGAAAGACAAAAAGTCACTGGGCAGAACCACCCTAGATTGAATGTTAAGGCCATCTTATAGCTTGCAGGACTTGTGGTAGACAGAGAGAATAATATCCTGGACCTCTTGGGTGTATACAGGACAAACTGAAATAAACTCTCATTTTTAGATCATAATGTCATCATGAAACATATCAATCTGGTCTATTTCTGAAGAAAACAAGCACAATGATACAGTTTGAATGTTTGTCTCCTCCAAATCTCATGTTGAAATTTGATCCCCAATGTTGGAGATGGGGCCCACTGGGAGGTGTTTTGGTTATGGGGACAGATCCCTCATGAATGGCTTGGTGCTATCTTCATGGGATTGAGTTCTCACTCCTACTTCCCATGAGATCTTATTGTTAGAAAGAATCTGATACCTTCCTCCCCTCTCTTGCTCTCTTCCTCCCTGACCATGTGATACACGGGTTCCCCTTTGCCTTCCACCATGATGGAGGCTTCCTGAGGCCCTCAACAGAAGCAGATGCTGGTGCCATGCTTCTTCTACAGCTTGCAGAATTGTGTGAGCCAAATAAACCTCTTTTCCTTGTATATTACCCAGCCTTAGGTATTCGTTTATAGCAATGAATACAGACTAAGACATATGATGAAGACCCTTTGACATCCTATAAACATTGATTTCTCTCTGTGAGAGAAGAGCATGAATCTAAGTGATGCCATTACTGTAATGTGAATTCCACAACGCTTCTCAAAGATGTGGCCCACATGTTCCTAATAATAGCTTTCTAAGAATCTGTTCTGAAGAGGTACCTTCTCTCTGATTTTCATTTGCATTTCCTGCTTAGCTTACACACTTCACCTTGCCTACCCACCTGTCCTGACCCCAATAACCTCCATCATCAGACATCTCATCTTAACTACCTAATTCCTACTTTTCCCAGTGCTTCCCATGCTTCATAAACCATGATCATGAGTCAGAGACACAAGGTCATAGCTAAGGAGATGGGATCAGAAAATCACCTTCTGTGATTTTCTATTATTCTCAATACATAACTTCAATAAAATCAAGAAAAGCATGAAAGGACATCCTAAGGAGTCAGGTGAGGTTGCAGTGGGGTTAATTGGTCAATAGTTTATGCCAATTAGGATTTCTGCAGAAAACAATGAAACACTGGTTTAAACAGTAAAGATATTTTAATTCCTTATAGACGCC
>NW_012103987.1:2798205-2820338 GCF_000951045.1 Mandrillus leucophaeus
CTTTGTTAGGAGAGTTTTGGTTGCTGATTCAACCAAAATTGAATATCATTACTTTTTATAGATCTATTCAGATTTACTCTTTCTTCCTGAGTCAGTTTTGTTGGTTTCTGTGTTTCTAGGAATTTGTCTATTTCATCTAGACTATCCAATTTTTTGACATGTAGCTATTATACGTATTCTCTTACAATCCTTTTTATTCCTACAAATCAGTAGTACTGTCTTTCATTTCTGATTTTGTTGAATATTCTTTTTTCTTATCTAGTTAAAGTTTTGTCAACTTTGTTGATCTCTTCAAAGAAATAATTTTTTGTTTCATTGATTCTATTGTTTTTCTATTCTCTATTTCATTTAGTTTTGCTCTAATCCTTATTATTCCCTTCCTCTTTATGGCTTCAAACTCAATTGAACATAAAGTATTAATAAATTGACTTTTTTCTCAAATGTCTAAAATATTAAGCATAAATATGTCTAGAGTCATCAAAGAGCAGCCTCTTTGTCAGATTTGCTGTTTAATCCATGTAAACAGCTTTCATATAATTCATGATAGAATATTACTATGTTCTTTGGAAGACACTTAGGAAAGACAAAAAGTCACTGGGCAGAACCACCCTAGATTGAATGTTAAGGCCATCTTATAGCTTGCAGGACTTGTGGTAGACAGAGAGAATAATATCCTGGACCTCTTGGGTGTATACAGGACAAACTGAAATAAACTCTCATTTTTAGATCATAATGTCATCATGAAACATATCAATCTGGTCTATTTCTGAAGAAAACAAGCACAATGATACAGTTTGAATGTTTGTCTCCTCCAAATCTCATGTTGAAATTTGATCCCCAATGTTGGAGATGGGGCCCACTGGGAGGTGTTTTGGTTATGGGGACAGATCCCTCATGAATGGCTTGGTGCTATCTTCATGGGATTGAGTTCTCACTCCTACTTCCCATGAGATCTTATTGTTAGAAAGAATCTGATACCTTCCTCCCCTCTCTTGCTCTCTTCCTCCCTGACCATGTGATACACGGGTTCCCCTTTGCCTTCCACCATGATGGAGGCTTCCTGAGGCCCTCAACAGAAGCAGATGCTGGTGCCATGCTTCTTCTACAGCTTGCAGAATTGTGTGAGCCAAATAAACCTCTTTTCCTTGTATATTACCCAGCCTTAGGTATTCGTTTATAGCAATGAATACAGACTAAGACATATGATGAAGACCCTTTGACATCCTATAAACATTGATTTCTCTCTGTGAGAGAAGAGCATGAATCTAAGTGATGCCATTACTGTAATGTGAATTCCACAACGCTTCTCAAAGATGTGGCCCACATGTTCCTAATAATAGCTTTCTAAGAATCTGTTCTGAAGAGGTACCTTCTCTCTGATTTTCATTTGCATTTCCTGCTTAGCTTACACACTTCACCTTGCCTACCCACCTGTCCTGACCCCAATAACCTCCATCATCAGACATCTCATCTTAACTACCTAATTCCTACTTTTCCCAGTGCTTCCCATGCTTCATAAACCATGATCATGAGTCAGAGACACAAGGTCATAGCTAAGGAGATGGGATCAGAAAATCACCTTCTGTGATTTTCTATTATTCTCAATACATAACTTCAATAAAATCAAGAAAAGCATGAAAGGACATCCTAAGGAGTCAGGTGAGGTTGCAGTGGGGTTAATTGGTCAATAGTTTATGCCAATTAGGATTTCTGCAGAAAACAATGAAACACTGGTTTAAACAGTAAAGATATTTTAATTCCTTATAGACGCCCATGGTAGATACACTCCAGGTTTAATTCATCAGCTCAATAGCATCATCAAGGACTTAGGTTCTTTCCACTTTCTGCTCTGTCATCTCACTGTGTTGGCTTTATTTTCAAGCTAGCTCCTCCCTGGTTGCAAGATAATTGCAGCAGGTCTAGCTATCATATTTAGACATGCCAATGAGCAGGGCAGTAATCCCGTCCTTGCATTTCTTTCTCATTTTAAGAACAAAGTGTTTAAAAAATTATACTTAAAATTACTGGCATCTCTGTCAATTGAAAGATGTCAATCTCTTTCATTTTTCCTAATCACTAATAACATCTACTAAAAACAAAATGTCTGTATAAAATAATTTATTTGAATAAAATTAAAGTTGTTGAGTGAGCTCGGCTTTTTAGCAGTGGGAAAGGAGGGGTGCATAGATTAGTGGAAGACAAGAAGCTAGTGGGGCTCAAGTCCAGCAAGAGCAGAAGTTTGGAACCAGGACTTCCCAGCCTCTCAGGGTTTTTTTTAACCTCCTTATCTCAAATGATTTGTGCTATATAACTTGTCCTGGCTAAACTTTCTTAATCTCAACTGTTTCATTTAATCAGTAACAACTACTGCACCACCTTCAAAATATCAATTTTCAGCATTTCATTTACTGAATATCATTTCCTTTCCTTACAGGCTATTTTACTGTGTCAAATTCAATATTCCTTTGACTCAACAGGATCTCCAATCCAGTGATCTCACAAAGTGTTGAAGCTTTATTACCCCATTATTTATTTCTTAGGACAAGAAAAACAAACTTTCCCAGAAACTCCCCAGTAGACTGCTCCTCATATCTCATTGGCTAGAACTGAGTTGCATGCCCATTCCTAAAACAAAACTGGCAAGAAAGATAGTTACCAAGATTGGTTTAGACCAAATCAGGATTTTCTCCTGAGGAGAGGATAAAGAGAGCTTCCTGGGAGGCAAATACTTACACATTCCAAAGATTCCAAAGACAAAAAGAGAATAAATAGTGGGTCGTTAACTAATAGTAAGTGCTACAGTATTACAGGTAAAGTTTATCCCTAGCAACAAGTGACACCTTCTGAAGCCATTATACATTTGTCATGAATAAGGCAAGTATCAGGAAAAGAAACACCGAAATAACTCTATTCCCATTTATTGCATTCTAGCCCTGGTTCTACCAAATATTTGTTGGATGACTTTAGGTAAAGCATTTAGCCTCTCTGTCTTGATTGCCACATCCACAATATAAGATAAATATTGTTCTGCATACCTCCTGGGAGAGCTGGGAAGATAAAATGAGATCGAAGCGAAGCAACAACACTTCCATATTTTAGCTTCCCACATTGCCTATCCTATTTTCATTTATTCATTTATACTTTTCAACAAACAGTTGTTGGTAGTTTGCTTAATGTAAGATATGGGATGAATATTTTCATGATGGCCCCTGCATCTAAGTTATCATTTAGCAGTACCTGCCTTATCTCTTGTACCGAATCAGATTAGACAGCACAGGAAGTAAGAATGAAAAGGTGAGGTGGGATAATAAGGAATGTTGTTTGTGGAACCATAAAGGTTGCTTCAATTTGAGTGTAAACTGTCCTTTTTACTGAAGCAATTGCAACCAAGTGTGTGAGTTCACAGGTGCCTACGTTGCTTTTCTGGCTTAGATACTGTTTGGGTTTTAACACTGACTGATACATAATACAAAGCAACTCAATCAAAGAACGATGGGTCTATATACAACAAAACTGAACAAAATCTGAAAAAAGAATGATTCCTACATGGGCTACTGAGGCAACATGAAATGGACATTAATCGACTAAGTAAAAAACAGATTTCTTGAAGAATTAATAAATAACTTCTGGAAGTTCTCTATTGTTTAAAATTAGCCAGATGTGGTGGCCTGCACCTATAGTCCCAGCTACTCAGGAGGCTGAGGTGGAAGGATCACTTCAGCCCAGGTGGAGGTTGCAGTGAGCTGAGACTCTGCCGCTGCACTATAGACAGCCTCCTGCGTGACAGAGCCAGACCCTGTCTCAAAAAGAAGGGCGGGGTGGGGGGCAGAAAGTTCTCTGTTGTTTGAAATAATAAGGAAACATCAAATGCTCTAAAGTCAGCTAACCAATAGTCCTAAAGATAGAATGGCTCAAAAAGATTTTCCAATTTTGGAAAATTAACATTTCAAAAAGTTCTTTTCTTTTTTTATGAATCCTAAGATTTCCATATCCTAGAAAACTAACATTTCAGAAAAAAAAAATAAGATGGTAAAACATAAATGCTATCATCTATGCCTGGTCTGGAAAAATATAGAGAAGAAGAGAGTGTTTGGTTTTTTTACACCAGGATTTGGAAAGCCATTATTTATCTTTGTGATAGAATAACATTATGTTTTGGATGGAGGGTAATTCTGGGGAAATTATATTTCTGAACAATAGTTTTGGTTTGTGCAGGAAAATCACCATAGAACAGGACTAGAAAGTGTATAGCTAGTTTCCCTCTTTGAAATGGGAATAGCAAAACATATAAAGAATATTGATAATTTAAACCTACCATAATTTTGCATCTGGTTTCTCAAGCAGTTCTGTGGATTTAGAACCAACATTTGCTGGGAGGAAAGAATTACCAACATCAAAGTCCTAGGATGTGTCAAGGCACCAGAAGAGAAGTTTTGTCACTGTAAAATAACTCCCTTGGCAGAGCATGATAGACTATAAACAGCAGGTTACTTCAATGGTTATGTGTGGTTCGGTGAAGTTCTCTACATTAATTGAAGCGCAACTCAAGCAATTCAATGTAGTCCTGATATGCTGGAGAACAATCTAGCAGTTAGCTATCAGTGATGGTGTGGTTCCTTTTAAGCAAAGGTAGCTTGTAGTCTTCAGACTTGTGACCTATGCAGCCTTCATATTCAAGTGAGGTTAAAGGGCCTGCTGTTGGAACATGGATCACTCCAGCCCCATCTGTACACACGGACCCCTCTTCTGTTGGCTTCCACTGCAACAAAAAGCAAATAAACACTAAATCAACATCTGGCAACTGTTAAAAGGAATGATGCAACAGTAGGGCAGAAAGATAAGAAAGCTCAAACTTTCTTGGCATAGGCACAAAGTTCGTTGCTCAATGTAGTTATGAGATAATAAATATCTATGAAAAACTATTTGTCAGTTTATTTGATTAAGAGAGAAGTGATAATAAGAAACCCTTTAATTCTGCTTAATAAAAGCAACTGATATTTATTTTGGGGCAGGAACTATATAAAGTCTTTATGTAAACTGTTTAATCCTCTCAACAGTCTCATGACTAGGTGTTATTATCCCCACTTTACAATTAAAAAGAATTGAGGCAAAATAATTTAATTTGTTTAATATTCACAGGTAATAAGAGATGAAGCTGGAATCTGAAAACCAGAAAGTCTAACTTCTGAGACTATGTTCTTAGTCCAGTATTGTATATGCTTACATAGAGAGCCTTCCCATTTCCCTACAGAATTTAGCTGTTTCCTTTCCTTTATTGTTTCATCCCCAGAAAACTATCTTAGTAACCTCTTTAAAAGTAGATGGCTGTAACTTAAAATACTATATATGATACCATATAATCTATTTTTTTTTTTTTTTTTTAGATGGAGTTTTGCTCTTGTTGCCCAGGCTGGAGTGCAACAGCATGATCTCGGCTTACTGCAACCTCCACCTCCCAAGTTCAAGTGATTCTCCTGCCTTGGCCTCCCAAGTAGCTGGTATTACAGGCATCTGCCACCATGCCCAGCTTCTTTTTTGTATTTTTACTAGAGACGGGGTTGCACCATGTTGGCCAGGTTGGTCTCGAACTCCTGACCTCAGGTGACCCGCCCACCTCAGCTTCCCAAAGTGCTGGGATTACAGGCATGAGCCGCCGCACCTGGTCGACACCACGCAATCTTAAAAGTGGAATGACTATTTTTGAAGTCCTATGGATAATCTAGCAAAAATAATTGAGCTTATCCTTTAGTATAGTAGATTGATTACAAATGAAGTTCTACTCAAGACCCATTAATGTAGGAACATCAAGTTAAACTTTTCTTCTTTTCCACTCTGAAAAAATACAACAGATAATGTTTGCTTCTAAATAAAATTGCACAACCACTAGCAATTCATTCTCAGTTGGATCTCCAGAGCTGACCATACAAACTTCTACTTGTTTCTCCCATTCCTCTTAGTTGTCAATCCTTTCCCATTATTTTCCCATTTCTCTCAGTTACAAATACAAACCACTTCCACATTCCAAGACTTAATTCCTATTCCCCCATCTTTCAAACTTGTCTCCTGTTACTGTGGAAACTGAGGCCATCAGGCTTGAATTCCGTGAACTCCCTCCTGCCAGATCTACAAATTTATCCTCATGTTCACCCACCCTTCTAACATTCCCTCAAAAGATATGGTCTCATCTCCTTCTGGCCCAAATCAAAATCTCTACCTGTGTTTTTGGTTCCATCCTCTCCCATCTCTGCAAGGACCTTGAACCATTAATTTTCCTTTCTGCCTCTTGTATTGTGTTAGATTTGCCAAATATATTGCTCCCATACTACCAATTTCTTATGAGGGGAGGCGATTTTCCCATGATCTCTGCAAAGGGATAGCCATGTTTTGCACTCTGCAAACTTCTCTGTACTACATGATTGGACCAAGTGGTCACCTATGTCAAAGGGCAGCCAATTTACAGACTGCCCAGATAATTCAGACATGGTCTGGTATGAAACGATGAGCACGGCCAGTGACTTCTAAATTTTTTCAAAGGCTGCTTAGTGCTCTAAGAATGAGATATCCATTTTAAGTGAGATGAGTGGATTTTTATCATTAGAAAAGTTATGAAATAATCTTTCATGCATGTGGTGCCTGTGAAAGTCATTCACCTTATTGTTCAGTGGGAGTAAGTATAATCCATATAATTGCTAGAAAGCTAGGCATCAGTTCTATTATTGGGACCACATTTTCATAAGTTAGCTTTTCCTTTAAAGACACTGTTACATTCCTCTTTATAAGCCCATCACCATCTTTACTCCTTTTCTCTTCAAGTGTCACTTTGGTTTAGAGAGGTGTGCCTCTAAGTTTAGGCGTGCCTGTAAATATTAACCAAGAAGAAAAGGGGCCAACCTATGAATGCTGAAAATTTGGAGACGTTCTGTGCAGGAAACCATCTTCAGGGCAACAGATGTTCTTTTTGATATACTATTTTGTAGCATGTCAATGCCTGAACATTAGTAATGATGACTAATATAGTGGATTGATTAGAAATGAAGTTCTACTCAAGACTCATTAATGTAGGAACATCAAGTTAAACTTTTTTTCTTTTCCACTCTGAAAACATAGTTCTCACTCTGAAATCATAGTTTCCACTCTGAACATAGTAATAACATTAGTAACGATAAAAATATTTATAGCAGCCTATTATATGCATTTTAAATACATCATCTCTGATTATCATGATAATCCCATGATATAGGTTCTAATATTACCAATTTTCAGTTTAAAAAAAAAACACACAAAAAAACTAAGGCCCAGAGAACATGGTAACTTCCCAAGATCACTCAATGAATAAGCAACAGAGGTAATTAGAGTCTGGGTCCAAAGCTTAAGTACTCTTTGTCTTCTTTATATTATATTTGGCTTTTCCCTAGCCAAAAACAAGGAGGTATTGCTTACTTTTACTTTATCATTGTTATCTTGGCATAACATCAAAATAATTAGGAGCGGATGTACCTAAGTGTATAAAACAGGATAAAATCAATTGATGAGGAATTAGGATAAGGAAAGTAAAATCAAACTAGGGGCAAGTTTCATGTATAAAAATATGTGCTGTGCCATACATTTTGTAAGTAAGAGTCTCTAAAGATTGCTTCATAAGAAGTGAATAATGACTTTGGAACACTTGGTAACCCCTAGGACTCAAAACATTGGGTATGAGAAGTGATCATTAATAAGCATATGTATTAGACAAAATACAGTGAGATGAACCTGGCACAAATGCTCGCTGAATGCACTTAGAAATATCAGGCAATTCATCCTATAGAGCATACAGGTTAGAATGTCTATTTTAAGAAGGAGCAAATATTTACTAAGTGCTAATTTAAGCAAAGTTCTACAAAAATATCACTGGCCATGAATATTCAGGCATTGACATGCTACAAAATAGCATATCAAAAAGAACATCTGTTGCCCTAAAGATGGTTTCCTGCACAGAACGTCTCCAAAATTTCAGCATTCATAGGTTGGCCCCTTTTCTTCTTGGTTAACATTTACAGGCACGCCTAAACTTAGAGGCACACCTCTCTAAACCAAGGAGACACTTAAAGAGAAAAGGAGTAAAGATGGTGATGGACTTACAAAGAGAAATTAAGTTTCTTTGAAGGAAAAGCTAACTTACGAAAACGCGGTCCCAAGTTCCTTAAATCTGGATCACCATACGACTTTTGTAATACTTACTATTTCCCCAGCTGGCATATAAACTGGAGTTTAAGTGGGAAAAAACAACGTATTGTTCAGATTTATGATTTTTTGGATCAGGCAAAGATTCTGAGCAATAATCTATTAAAAAACCCAGCTGCTGATTTGAGTATGTAAGTATATGGGAGGAACGTATGAGGAACACATGTATCTGGAGTGGTGGTAAATACAGAGCATGTTTGCTTCGCAAAGCAGATTAGCTCATACTTAATAATAGAGTAAATCTGTTGGGCCATGACTCAATGCACCCAAATTTTCCAGATTGCTATGTCTCTACTCGCTAAGCCTTCGGGATCAACAAGCACAAAACTTTGAGGGTGCTGTCTCACTGATGTCCGTATGAGCTCTGGTAGTCCAGGTCAAGATTATACCAAAGATTCAGGACTCAAATTCCTGCAGAATGTAAGCCCCTTTCCAAGTTCTCTGCTTTACTGTATCCTGTTTATTTTCAAACTCAAATGGAAAAACAAACAAACAAAAAAAGACAAACACCTTGGGCTTCAAGAGGCACCCTGCGGCAAGGCCCAGCGATGTGAATTTTCAACAACCGTCTCAGGCAGATTTCATGCTGATGGTTCAGGCACTATACTTTGAAAAACACAGTATCACAGCTGTCCTGTTTTGGCAGCCTGGGAGGCTAAGGTTTAGTCTGGGCTTTATTCACACCCAAAACAACTAAAAAAGCGGAGGAGTCTTTGAGTCAATCCCTGAAGCTCTGGCTAAGAGGAAACTCGCCCACGCTCCAGGGCAGCGACGCCGGCTCCACCTCAGCCACGGCTGTCTCAAGCTTCTCCGGGTTTTCCGCCGGCTCCACCCGAGCCACAAGTCTACAGGGCTCCTCGGAGCTTTCCGCCGGGACGCAGGACCCACCGCCAGCTGCCGGTACCTCCTCGACGACAACGAAGCACATCCCGACTGCCGTAGGCCGGAAGCGCCCTCCAGACCCGCCCCCTGCCCTCCGGAGCCGGAAGCTTGGCAGCGGCAGCCGGCTCGGCGCCCTCCACGGTCTGCGCCGACAATGATCCGCGCGCCCCGCTGCTTCCTCAGGATCGCCGTAGCGCCTGCCGCGGCCCTGGCTGCGGTGCTGCTCTCGTCGCTTGCGCGCTGCTCTTTTCTAGAGCCGAGGGACCCGGTGGACTCGTCGCTAAGCCCCTATTTCGGCACCAAGACTCGCTACGAGGATGTCAACCCCGGACTGTTGTCGGGCCCCGAAGCTCCGTGGCGGGACCCTGAGCTGCTGGAGGGAACTTGCACCCCGGTGCAGCTGGTCGCCCTCATTCGCCACGGCACCCGCTACCCCACGGCCAAACAGATCCGCAAGCTGAGGCAGCTGCATGGGCTGCTGCAGGCCCGCGGGTCCAGGGATGGCGGGGGCAGTAGTGCCGGCAGCCGCGACCTGGGTGCAGCGCTGGCCGACTGGCCTTTGTGGTACGCTGACTGGATGGACGGGCAGCTAGTAGAGAAGGGACGGCAGGATATGCGACAGCTGGCGCTGCGTCTGGCCTCGCTCTTCCCGGCCCTTTTCAGCCGTGAGAACTACGGCCGCCTGCGGCTCATCACCAGTTCCAAGCACCGCTGCGTGGATAGCGGCGCCGCCTTCCTGCAGGGGCTGTGGCAGCATTACCACCCTGGCTTGCCGCCTCCCGACGTCGCAGGTGACCCCTCGGGCGGCCCGTGTGCTGTCCCGGTCCTCCCACCCGCCTTGGATCCTCTCCTGCCTTCCCCAGACCCTGGGCTTTTCCGATGCCCACAGCTCTCTTTCCCCTTTTCCCAATCCGTCATCCCTCGGGCTACGTCCTCCCTGTCGCGGGATATTACAGACTTGGCTATCTCTTTTTCCCCTTACACGTGTGTTCATTTATTCATCAGGTGTAAATTCAGCATCTTCTACACGCTCCCTGCTTTAGTAGAGTTGGGGATCCAACAGGAAAGGGGACAGACAGGTCTCCCGCAATTTTTGCGCTCCCATTCCCAAATTGAATTACCCCTTCGAGCGCCAACCCATCCCTTCCCCCTTCCCTGGCGTCCAGTTTCACAATTGGGCGCACTTTTTAAAAAACAGAATCTAGAATTTTCTTCCTCAGGCTTTGCTTCCGATACTAGTTTTTCCTCCTCCTTCTTTTTTTTTTAAACTCATCATCTTCTTCAGATGGCAGTTTTAGACCTACAGCCTGTTTTAGGAACCTGATCTCAAGCCTTTGTGCCCTTCTTTTTTCTTCTGTTTTGTTCATGTTTTTACTCTAGCGTTCCCATCATTGTAGCTGTGGTCCATGGTCACACGCAGTAACTTAACTCATTTATTCCATTAATTATACTTTTTCGAAATTTGAGAAATCATCTAGTAAGGCCCCATTGTTTCACAGGTGAAGAACCCGAGCCCAGGAGTATGCCTTCTTAATTGTCTTTTTTAAGGTCTAGAATCCAAGTCTTCTGTTTTCCTAGAATGGGTCTTTTTCTCTTAGAAAATGTTGTAATAGTTACAAATAATAATGATAGCATACACCTCATGCTTATTGTGTGCCAGGTATGCCTCACATTTATTTTACAAAATCCTTACAACCACAATCCAGAGTTGATAGTATTTTCCCCCGTCTCAAAAGATGAGGAAATTGATACACAAACACATTAAATAATTTACCCATTTTCGTACAGCTAGCTGTGGACCCAGGAAATCTGATTGAGAGCTTGCTGTCTTTACCATTTTGCTATATAGCTTCCGTTTGTACAATAGCATACCTGATAAGAAAAAACAGGTAACACTTTTGTACCACAGAGATGAACAAGCGTTAATCGTTTCTTGTTCACTTTTAAGGCCAGAATTGAAGTGAGGATTATTGTTTAGCTTCAAAGCCCAAGTGAAAAATTAGAAGTAGGCTGGTTTGTAATTTCTTCTGTAGCTGTTAAACAGTGAAACCATCTGTAAGGGATTTCTCCACTGATTCTGTGTCATGTTATTGTGGGTAATTCAGTTAGCTGACCTGTGTCTAATTATTTGTTGAATTGTGTTTTTTTAAAGATATACTTTTTCCATTAACATGAGTGAAAATTCCTCATAAATCTGTTAAATTAACAGAATGTTGAAAGCAGAGCATATTTTAATATAACGCAATATCTATAGTGACTTTCTAGAACAAGTGAATTTTTGTTCTCAGATGGCATTGTGAAGACTGGCATTTGTCTCTCAGTACAGAGCCAGGGATGAAAATATTACAGTTCGGAATAAGCCCACTCCTGACTGTTTTCAGTCTCAGATGGTAAACCCTTTGCCTAGCCACTTTGTTATTCTCTATAGACAATAGTTTTGCCTATTATGTACATCTGGTCTTTTGAGGGAGTCTGCTGAATTAGATTTGTAGTTTTATAGAAACAGAACAATGCCTTTGTTTTTGTTTAAAGACTAGCAATAATTAGATAGTAACAAGGATAAAATACCCAGATCCACTTGGGAAATTACATTTTAGCAGCCACAGAAAAAAGGTGATAAAGTTAGCTTATTTTCCTTGTCAAGATATTTTCTTAAGAATTGCAATCCAATTGACAAAGTGGGCAGAATTATCCATCTCAAAAGAGACACTTAAACATACATATTGATATTTTTTTGCATACACATCCAAAGCCCAGATAAAACTATATTCAGTTTTCTCATATTTTATGTACAAAAATAATATACTTGGTGTTCTTTTCATGGCAAATTGTTGGATAAGTGATTGAAAAAAAAGTGTGTTTTGAATATGACTGAAAATAAGGGCATGCCAGTAGTTGAATGATTATGCATGCTTCTCCAATACATATTTGTTGCCAAATTGGGGGAATAATGTAATTTATTAAAGTCTAAATAGAAAGTTATCTGGGGCTTCAGTTAAAAGATAAACTAAGTCACAGGCACCAGCACAGTGAAGCACAGGAGACCCGGAACATCAGTGCGTTTTGTGCTTTTGTCAGTCGTTTTTGTCCAAAGCAGAATCTTTTGTAAAGTAACACAGAGTTGGGAAAGTCAATTGAGAAAATAAAATACTCTGTTTAGACTTTGGCTTAGAGTGAAAAAATAGATTCCATATGTTGAATTCTCTCTCACCTTGTAAGTGGAAACTTTGCTGATTTTTAGTTTGGTTTCTCAAGTTTTCCGTGCCTGACAGAAGCAGTACTTATAAATGTATAAAGCAGGTTCATTGCGTAGCATCACTACAACACATTTAATCTTCAATCTCTGTTTCTTTAGTCTTTTCTAGCTATTCTCATGCATTACAGACATTATAAATCGGGAATAATTTTACCCTATGACTTTCCTGATCAATATGTGCTTATTTCAGCTATGCGGATTAGTAAGATGTTAGTGTTCCTTTTTCACACTTAACATTTTCAATAATTTGAAACTGTCGTTTATGTCAGTGATTTGCAAATATATATATCTATAAATTTTTCTCTCTTTCAGATATGGAGTGTGGACCTCCAAGGGTTAATGATAAGCTAATGAGATTTTTTGATCACTGTGAGAAGTTTTTAACTGAAGTGGAAAAAAATGCTACAGCTCTTTATCACGTGGAAGCCTTCAAAACTGGACCAGAAATGCAGAACATTTTAAAAAAAGTTGCAGCTACTTTGCAAGTGCCAGTAAATGATTTAAATGCAGGTAATATGCCTGTTGTCTTTAAACTTATGGTTTAAATAATTTTGAACTGTGAAAATGAAAAGCAAGGAACCAGAATTGTTTTTAAAGGCCCCAATTGATTTAGGTTAAGAAAATAATATGTTCTAGGTCAAAAAAATTGTATACCTTGTGCTTACTATTTACCGTTTTTAGATTGATATTCTTCTTTGAGTGTTATTTAAATTAATGCACAAGATTCTAGCTATATTCTGGAATTTTTTTGAGGGCAGAGTATATAAAGCCTCAACTGTAGGCATTATTTTTAAAACAAATTATCTTTTCTGAATTTCCCCTTCACAAAGTGATACAAATGAAAAAATCATATAATTTCTTTAGCTTTTGAAGCAGTTCAAATGTACCTTTTAATGTGTAAGAGAGGTAAGTTTTAGAAAGTGGAAAGCAAAGTACTATGATGTTTTTTGAGTCTTTTATATGTGGCCATGCTGAGAAGATGAGCAGTCATGTCTATTATAAGTTATTGCAGTGGATGGGCTGACCATGCAGCTTAGCATCCAAACTGGTGGGACACTTTTGAAAGTGAAAGGGAACGCTATTAATAATTTTGCCAGGAAAGCAGGTGGGAAACCAGGGCACATGGTCACCCAGCAATGGGAGATTAAGAAAATAAGATTTTTTTCTATTTTCTAGGAATTTATATTCCGTAGGGCAGATGTTGACAAAGATACATGCAAAGATTGTAGATTACATTATACTCTGAATTAATTTCCAAAAGACCGGAAGTAGATGTTGGGGAAAAAAATAGATTAGAATTTGTCAGTCACAGGGCCTGGATGCTTTATAAGGAGCAAAAAGAAGATGCCTAGACTAGCATTTGAAGTTGAATGTTTTCTGTCTCTCCTAACTGGCAGTACATTGGCATCACCCATGGAGCTTTAAAAATTATTTACTTTATTGGGAAATAATTCAAACATAAAGATAACAAAAAAGGCTAATGTAGTGAACATCCCTATACCCACCACTTGTTTTTACTCAATTTTAACTTTGTGCTTCAGTTACTTGCCTTAAATAAATTGAGGTCCATTGGTCCCTTTCCTGGATCCCATTCTTCTTCCCTTCTCACCAATGGTAATTGTTGTCATGAATTGAGCATTTATGTTATCCCATGTTTTATACATAAATAGGATATTGTTTTGCAGATTTTAAAACTTTTAAGAATGATATCAAAGTTTGTACTAGTCTGAAATTTGATTTTTATGCAGCTTTTTGTTTTTGAGGTAATGTTTGTAATTCTAGTCCTACATTTTAAATGTATGTATTCCATTCTATAAGTATACCAATATCAAGCCATTATTCTGTTAGTAGGCATTTAGGTTGTTGAAAAAGATTTTATTTAAACTATTTTTAGTCTCTGAATGGGCAAGAATTATGTATTTTACTGATGGAGTAACAGCTACTTCTTTTCGGAGGCAATATTAATATAGTGGTTAAAATAATGTATTCTGGAATTGGACTATTTGCATTTGAATCTTGACTCTACTATCCTATTGAATAACTGTGATTTTTCACAAGTTTCTTAATATCTTTATGCCACAGTTTCCTTCTTTGTAAAATGAATGTGGGAATTATTCTTGTCTTGTAGGATTATTGCAAAGATTATATAAGATTAATTCATACAAAGCATTTAGTACCTGGTACAGTAATTGCGCAATAAATACTTTTGCTATTTAAATACCCTTTTGTTTACATAGAGGGGTGATGGTATATGTATTTTCAGTAACTTTACTATTTTTACTTAACAATATATTTGTCTCTAGACAAATACAGAACTGTCTCATTCTTTTAAATCCTGTGTTATTTCATGGGACATATGAGTGACTCAATTTGTAAGTCAATGCTAGTTAAATTATTTAACCCATCATCGAATTTTACTGCTGTAAGAGGCTGTTGCTAATGCAGTCCAGATTCTTTTTATATAAACCATTTTCCTACTGAAGTTTTTCTTAGTTTTTAACTCTTTCAGGTAATGCTACAGTGAACACTCTTGTAGTCTGTTTTTTACACTTGAGAGTTTATTTGTAAGATAAAATAGGTGAGGCTGGGTGCCGTGGCATAACCTATAATCCCAGCACTTTGGGAGGCCAAGGTGGTTGGATCACTTGAGCCCAGGAGTCTGAGACTAGCCTTGGCTACATGGTGAAACCCTTCCTCTATCAAAGATACAAAAATTAGCCAGTCTCATAACCTGGTCTCCAAATAAATAAATAGATTTTAAAAAACGTTTTTTAAAGGTAAATAGGTGAAATTGCTGGGTGAACACACATGAATATTTTATATCTTGACATATACTTTGAAATTATTCTCTGAAGGTGTAGTAAAAATTTATATCCACAGTATATGAGAATGTTCATTTTCCCATATCTTCCAACAGTAGATATTATTAGTCATTTTAATTTTTGCCAATTTGATGAATGAAAAATAGTACCTAGCTTTAATTTGCAGTTCTTTGATTACTTCTGAAAGTGAACATCTTTTCATGTTTAGTAGCCATTTGTATTTCTTCTGAGAATTGCCCCTTCATAACTTTGTTCATATTCTGTTGGGTTATTTTTGTTTTCTTATGAATCACAAATACCTTTTATGTGTTATAGGTATATTAATTATATCTTTTAATTCTGCCTGACAAAAGATTCTCCCTTTGCTTGTTGTATGTTGCTAATATTTTAATTTTTTCCTTATTTCTTAGGTTTGTTGATGGTGCCTTTGATTGCACAGAAGTTTACATCTTTTAAATAGCCATATCTGTCCTTCATTATGGCTTCTGAGTGTTGTATTTTGTCCAGGAATCCTCCCACTCCAAGATTATTATATTTTCCTATTGTCTTCCTTTTTTGTTGTTTTATTTTTTTCTCAGGGGAGCAGAGGGAAAGGGTCTATTTCGTTTCTTAAATATTTAAATTTCTTACCCACCTGAAATGTTTTTGAGGTTCTGAAAGATTGACCAAGAAATCAGAATGGTCATAACGGATAAGTCAGAGCTGCAACTTAAATAAGATCATGTATCTAACTTCTTTACTTTGTAAGTGGGGAAATTGACACTTAAGAGAGCTTACCCAGGATAATTAGTGGCAAAGTCAGGTCTCAGCCTGTCTTGATCTGATGCTTTTTCTCCCTGTACTCTGAAGAGTTGTTTGGTGATTTTTTTTTTTTTCAAGTAAACTCTCTTCCAGTTAAAGAATATACCATTTGGACTGACTTCATAGTTTCGGAATTAGAGCTTTGAGTGTAAATAAGCCAGGTCCTTTCATCAAATGTACCTGGTACTTACAAGCCACTATATTGTATCAGGTATTGAGATTATAAAACCTTTTCTTTACATGAGCAAAGTTTTGAATGGCTTTTCTGTATATTCCCAATGAAATATATTTTTTTGTATCGTATACTGCTTCAGGGGAATTCTGTAAACTCAGAACTAGCGCAAAATGCATGTAACGTCAGTTGATTTTTGGTCCCATTTGCCTTTAGGAAAACAGGAAACGCAGTAAAATTAAAGAAAAATCGAAGCAGTGGAGGCAACCACTGCAGTTGACTTTTTTTCTGTCTAGCGTTAAATATCACCCACTTCTCATGGACTAGAAAGCAGCAGTGTTTTATTTACTAACAAAGGCTACTTTTTATAGCCCAAGCATTCATTCCCTTATCCCTTCTCTTCAATACCCATATGTGTCTCAAAGTAATGTAATCAGCAAATTAGCAGTGTAAAAATCCTAGATAACTTATTCTGAAATCCACTTCTGAAATCATTTGAGCAGCTAAGTTTGAAAAACTGATGTTAGTACCAATGTTTCGCTCTAGTGTGTGATTTTCCCCTTTGTGCTTCTGTTCTTTGGCTGTCTCTCCTTCCCCCTCACTTACCTTGCACTTCTTCCCTCTCTATCTCTGTAGTCTTCTCTCTCCTTTTATATCTTTTCTGTACTTACTGCTGCTTCTTAGTTATAAAATGAATTGTATAATTTAAACTGTTCAATAAATGTACTTTGTTATTTGTAATTTTTCAAGTCCGGTACTAAAACCTTTATAACCTTAGCCCCCCCTCCTTGAACCCTCTAAAATTAACAAAATCATGTTAAGTTTTATATAGCAAGTCCTTGGATTACACTTTTTGTTGATATTGCTGGGCAAATATGTTCTTAACAAGTAATTACCTGAGACAGGAGGATTGCTTGAGCCCAGGAATGCGAGGTTGCAGTGAGCTGTGATCACCACTGCACTCCAGCCTGGACAACAGAGCAAGACCCTGTCAAAAAAAAAAAAAAAAGGCAGGGGAGGCAGAAAAAAGTTACCAATTACAGAAAATTTCTTAGTTTTTTTGGACTGAAATTTATACTTCTCATGGTTTCTTCCTGATAGTTCAGTTCTGCCCCCTTAGATTATACAGAGCAAGTCTCTTAATGCTTTGATAGCCAGGAAGAAACTAAATAATATCTTCCCCAAACCAAAGATGTCCATTTTATTGAACTGTACCACACAAAGATATTTAACCTTTGAAAAATTGCAGAAAATAATGACCCACAAAATTTTACCTTTTCTTCCCCCCCCAGATTTAATTCAAGTAGCCTTTTTCACCTGTTCATTTGACCTGGCAATTAAAGGTGTTAAATCTCCTTGGTGTGATGTTTTTGACATAGATGATGCAAAGGTAAGTATTATTTTTGCAGTTCCTTTGCTTTTCTAAGAAAAATTTTTTTGGCTTGCTTGTCTGCATTTGGTTACTTGAAGCAGCTTTTCAGAAAATGAGCAGTTAGGGAACATAAGCTGTTTTGTGACTAACTCCTAATTTTCCTTGAATAAAGAGAGACTAAAGGTTCACATTGGTCCCACCTACTTGTAAATAGTTCAGGTTCAAAAAACTCTGGAAACATTTTTTCCATGGTGATTTGATTTCTAAATCAACCCATCTACAGACCTACATTTAACCAACCCATCATCAAATTTTACTGCTCGGAAGAGATTGTAGAGCTGATATAATCCCAGATTATTCTTATAGGAAGCCAAAGCTCAGAGAGACTAAATGGTTTTCCAAAGTCCTAGCGACTGTTTTATAACCTTTTTCATGGGAAATTGTGTTCTGTGTTTTACAGTGAACACTCGTATGTCCTTCACCTGTATTTACCAGTTGTTAACCTTTTTTGCCACATTTCCTTTATGAGTCTCTCTACTATATTAGTTTCCTATTGCTGCTCTAACAAGTTATCACAAACTTAGTGGCTTAAAACAATATAAGTTTATTGTCTTATGGTTCTGGAGGTCAGAAGTTCAAATTGAATCTTACAGGGCTGAAATCAAGGTATCAATAGAGCCGTATTCTTTCAGGGGGCTTTAGGAGAACATCCATATCCTGCTTTTTCTGATCTCCAGAGGCTGCTTGCATTTCCTGTCACTCAAACTTCTGATGGGTATATCTCCAACTCTTAACTGTCCTTCCTGCCTGCCTCTTGTAAGGATACTTGTTGATTACGCTGTTGATTACACTGGGCCCACCTAGATAGTCCAGGATTTATCTCTCTATCTCGAGATTAATCACGTTGGCAGATTCCCTTTTATCAGGTAAGGTAACATATTCATAGGATGTCAAGGATTAGAATGTGGACATATGGGAGCAGTTTTTTCTGTCCACTATGTATGTATAATCTTCTTGTATCCCCCACCATCAGGATGCTTCACTCTTAAATACTTGGGCATGCATCTAGGACAAGAACATTCTTTTGTATAACCACAATACAGTATACCATAGTTATATTTATGTGTATAATGTATACCACAGTATTTTCTAATATACAGTCAACTTTCAAATTTTCACATCCTAAGTCTTTTATAGCTGTTTTTTGTTTGTTTTGTTTTGTTTTGTAAGATTCAGGATCTGTTAAGGGATCATTCATCGCATTTGGTTGCATTTCTTTTAGTCTCATTTAACCTGAAAGAGTGCTCCAGCCTTCCTTTTGCCCTTCGTACATTGGTGTTTTGGAGGAGTCTAGGCCAGGTTTTTTGCAGAATGCTTTTGGATGTGTCTGATATTTTTTACTTAGGATTAGACTCAGGTTAAACATTTTTGACAAGAGCCCTACATAAGTGATATATCCTTCTCAGTGCATCATGTCAGAAGGACTGATGTCCATTTGTCACGTCATTGATGATGATGATGATTATTATTATTATTTTTTTTTTTTGAGACAGTGTCTCTCTCTGTTGCCCAGGCTGGAGTGCAGTGACACAATCTTGGCTCACTGAAACCTCGGCTCCCCAGATTCAAGTGATTCTTGACCATTTGATCATTTGATTACAATGGTGTCTGCCTGATCTCTTTATTGTAGAGGTACCTTTTTTCTTGTAAATAAAGAACTTCTTGACCGGGCGTGGTGGCTCATGCCTGTAATCCCAGCACTTTGGGTATTTTCTATTATTTTCTTCTTCAGTGATTTGATAGAAAATAATTTATCCCTGCTTTGGACTTTCACTGTGAAATAGGTCTATATACTGAAGTATTTACAGGTGAAATAAAATGATACCTGGGATTTGCTTCAAAATAATTCAGTGGTAGTGGTAGGAGCAAAGCGGAAATGGGATTGGTTGAATGCTGATTATTGTTGAAACTGGATGAGTACACAGAGGTTCTTTATACTACTGTCTTATATTTTTTATGTGTTTAAAGTTCTTCTTTAAGATTTTTTTTTTCTTTTTTTTTTTTTTTTTTGAGGCAGAGTCTCCCTCTGTCACCCAGGCTGGAGTGCAGTGGACCGATCTCAGCTCACTGCAACCTCTGCCTATTGTGTTTAAGCAATTCTCCTGCCTCAGCTTCCCAAGTAGCTGGGATTACAGGCGTGTGCCTTCACGCCCAACTAATGTTTGTATTTTTAGTAGAGACGGGATTTCACCATGTTGGCCAGGCTGGTCTCGAACTCCTGACCTCAAGTAATCTTCCTGCCTCACCCTCTCAAAGTGCTGGGATTACAGGTGTGAGCCACTGCGCCTGGCCAAGAATGTTTTTTACAATTAAAAATGAATAGACATTTATGAAATTCTGAGATAATTAGATATCCTGAACCTTGAGTACCTTCAGCAAGCATTTTTTGAGTTTCTGTTCTGTGACAAGCACTTGCTTGGAACTGAAGACACTAACATTAGATAGATACTGTCCTCAAAGAATGCTGCAAGGAATGAAAGACATGTAACTAAACCATTGCAAGATAATAGAATGTTTATACAGTAATAGAAACATACGCAGATGCTCCTTGACTTATTGTGGGGTTGCATCCAGATAGACTCATGGCAGGTTGAATATCTTAAGTTGGAAGTGCATTTCTGATTTACAGTGCGTTTATCCAGACATAGCCTCGTTGTAAGTCAAGGAGTGCACTGAATGTGTATTGCTTTTGAACCATTGTAAAGTTGAAAAATTGTAAGTCAAACCATCATATGTTGGGGACTGCCCGTAAAAGGTGTAGTGATGCACAAAGGAGAAAATAAATTTGTAGGATAGCTTTTTTGCAATTTGTGTCTTTAATAAGTATGTCTAGATTTTCTCTCTCTTGGGATTAGTTTTGGTATTTAATGTACCTATGAAAGTCAGTCATTCATGTTATTCATTATTTGCTGAATTAAGCCAATATATCTTTTGATTTTAAAAAGTGTTTTCCTTCTCTGAAATTATTTCCCCATAATTACTTGTGTATTTTTGCTTTCAATTTTTTCTTTATTACGGTAGTTTATTGTTTACTAATTTATTTTTTCCCCAAGAAACAGTTTAGCTTTATCTGTTTTTGAACTTTATATTATGGAATTACTCTGTGTATGTTTTTTTCTTTTGGTATCCAGCTCTTGTTCAACATTAAGTTTTTGAGATTTATTTGGGAGCTAAATGGTGAGAACGCATGGACAGATAGAGGGGAACAACATACACTGGGGCCTTTCAGAGGGCAGAGGATGGGAGGAGGGAGAGGATCAGGAAAAATAACTAATGGGCACTAGGATTAATACCTGGGTAATGAAATAATCCATACGACATACCCCCATGACACAAGTTTAAAAAAAAAAGCTTCCCATTTATAGATTGCTACTTAGAAGGCAGGAATTTGAACTGGGAGGAATTTTAAATGATCTTGACCTGTTGTGTTATGAAAAGGTTCACAAATTTCAGGAAAATGTACCTCTTCTCAAATGGATTGTGAATTATGAGGTCACAGACATTTCTCAGGATTCTGTAAAACATATACTTGTAGCAGAGTATTAGAGGAGATTGAAGCAAAGGGGCATGAGGTAACTTCTTGGGGGTGATTAAGTCATTGTATTAACACGGTGGGGGTGGGTTATACAGGTGTTTATATTTGTCAAAAATCATCAACCTGTATATTTAAATCACTTGTATGTAAATTACAATTTTAATAAAGTTTTTAAATTGAAAAATATGAGATTGCATATAGCTACAGTTTTTATTTTTCATTACTATATAGTATTCCATTATATGAATATTTTACAGTTAATTCATTATCTTTTTGGTAGACATTGTTTTTAGTTTGGGGCTGTTATGAACCTTGTTGCTATGAACATTATGTATATGTTTGTTGGGGTACAGGTATACCTGTTTCTGAAGGTGTATGTCTGTGGTAGAATTGTTGATTCTCATGCTTCAGCCTCCTGAGTAGCTGGGACCACAGGCACCCACCACCACACCTGGCTAATTTTTGTATTTTTAGTATAGAAGGGGTTTTGCCACATTGGCCAGGCTGGTCTCTAACTCCTGACCTCAAGGGATCCACTTGCCTCGGCCTCCCAAAGTGCTGGGATTACAGGTGTGAGCCACCGCACTGGGCCTTTTTTTTTTTTTTTATAATATAAAGTTTTAATAGTAAGCACGTGAGAGTTTTAAAAATCTCAGTTGCCTCCTTTTTATTTCTAATAGATTTTATTTCTTGAATAGATTGAACAGACTTTTATCTAATTCCTTTTAATTCCTTTTTAAATTTCTTAAGTGTTTATGTCTCTTTGCTAACTTCTTGATTTAATTGCCTTTGGGTAAGGACAGACTCTCTAAAGCCGTGTTTTTCCTCCGCTCTCACACCACCACCACAATCATCAACACAGAAGACTTCTGTGACCAAATGTGTGGGAGCCTTTCCCCTGCACACCAAGCAGGAGACACCAGCTGGGTGTCCTCCAGTTCGGTTCTGACACTGTCTACCTGGAGGTAGTGTTAGATCCCACAGGTTGAGGGCTCAGTCCCCAGGTGCCC
>NW_012103987.1:2820388-2832806 GCF_000951045.1 Mandrillus leucophaeus
TTATTTGGGAGCTAAATGGTGAGAACGCATGGACAGATAGAGGGGAACAACATACACTGGGGCCTTTCAGAGGGCAGAGGATGGGAGGAGGGAGAGGATCAGGAAAAATAACTAATGGGCACTAGGATTAATACCTGGGTAATGAAATAATCCATACGACATACCCCCATGACACAAGTTTAAAAAAAAAAGCTTCCCATTTATAGATTGCTACTTAGAAGGCAGGAATTTGAACTGGGAGGAATTTTAAATGATCTTGACCTGTTGTGTTATGAAAAGGTTCACAAATTTCAGGAAAATGTACCTCTTCTCAAATGGATTGTGAATTATGAGGTCACAGACATTTCTCAGGATTCTGTAAAACATATACTTGTAGCAGAGTATTAGAGGAGATTGAAGCAAAGGGGCATGAGGTAACTTCTTGGGGGTGATTAAGTCATTGTATTAACACGGCGGGGGTGGGTTATACAGGTGTTTATATTTGTCAAAAATCATCAACCTGTATATTTAAGTCACGTGTATGTAAATTACAATTTTAATAAAGTTTTTAAATTGAAAAATATGAGATTGCATATAGCTACAGTTTTTATTTTTCATTACTATATAGTATTCCATTATATGAATATTTTACAGTTAATTCATTATCTTTTTGGTAGACATTGTTTTTAGTTTGGGGCTGTTATGAACCTTGTTGCTATGAACATTATGTATATGTTTGTTGGGGTACAGGTATACCTGTTTCTGAAGGTGTATGTCTGTGGTAGAATTGTTGATTCTCATGCTTCAGCCTCCTGAGTAGCTGGGACCACAGGCACCCACCACCACACCTGGCTAATTTTTGTATTTTTAGTATAGAAGGGGTTTTGCCACATTGGCCAGGCTGGTCTCTAACTCCTGACCTCAAGGGATCCACTTGCCTCGGCCTCCCAAAGTGCTGGGATTACAGGTGTGAGCCACCGCACTGGGCCTTTTTTTTTTTTTTTATAATATAAAGTTTTAATAGTAAGCACGTGAGAGTTTTAAAAATCTCAGTTGCCTCCTTTTTATTTCT
Source organism: Mandrillus leucophaeus (assembly GCF_000951045.1). Taxonomy (NCBI): domain Eukaryota; kingdom Metazoa; phylum Chordata; class Mammalia; order Primates; family Cercopithecidae; genus Mandrillus; species Mandrillus leucophaeus. The sequence continues at coordinate 2,821,440 of NW_012103987.1, forward strand.
AATAGATTTTATTTCTTGAATAGATTGAACAGACTTTTATCTAATTCCTTTTAATTCCTTTTTAAATTTCTTAAGTGTTTATGTCTCTTTGCTAACTTCTTGATTTAATTGCCTTTGGGTAAGGACAGACTCTCTAAAGCCGTGTTTTTCCTCCGCTCTCACACCACCACCACAATCATCAACACAGAAGACTTCTGTGACCAAATGTGTGGGAGCCTTTCCCCTGCACACCAAGCAGGAGACACCAGCTGGGTGTCCTCCAGTTCGGTTCTGACACTGTCTACCTGGAGGTAGTGTTAGATCCCACAGGTTGAGGGCTCAGTCCCCAGGTGCCCCATTGGTACTCTTCTGCTCAACTGGCTTCAAGTTGGCGTTCCCATGACATCTTCTTTGGGTTCAGTTAATATGCTGTAGCAGCTCACAGAACTCAAGGAAACATGTTTGCTGATTTATTATAAAGGATGTTACAAAGGATACAGATGAAGAGATGAGTAGGGCGAGTTATGGGGGAAGGGGCGTGGAGCTTCCATGTCTTCCCTGGGCATGCCACCCTCCAGGAAGTTCCACATGTTCAGCTTTCTGTAAGCTCTCCAAATCCAGTCCTCTTGGGTTTTTATGGAAGTATTCCTTCCCCCCAGGATATGAGGCAGGACCCTTTCAGGGCAGGATCTTAAGACCCCCAGAAAGGCAGGAAGATGAGAGTTCTGCCTCTGCACTGTGGAAAGGGAGGCAGGAGAGAGATTCTGTTTCCTGAGGCCTGCCCCTGAGGCCTCACACACCCAGTATTATACCAAAAGACTTCAACAAGGGATATGGGAGTTACAAACCAGAAAGTGTGGATGAAAGCCAATATATACATATCATAACACCACAGGTCAGCCCCTGGTTTTCAAAGAGGGATACCTTACATCAAAAGAGTATACACAGTCATTAATAATTAGTCCAGTCCATCATCTTATATGAATGTCTTCCAGGGCGAGGCCACTCAGGTTTGCCAGCTTCCTTTCAATCCTGTCAGGTTCCAAAACCAGGAGTGATTTTGGCAAATATATAGCTTCACCGTTTCATGCATCTGTCAGTTGAGCTAAGAGACAGTGTCACCTTTTGCTCGGAGCCTCGTTCAAGGCGTTCATGTAATATTTCATTTCCTTTATAAACCACTTATTCATCGTTTTACCCTCAGCTATTCTCCTTTTCTTCATTAATAAATATCTACACTTCTGCCTTTGGAAGGGACACAACTTGCCATTGTGCTATGCTAGTCTAGATTGCAGGCAGCAATGCTAGTGTAGCAAGCAGCTCCTCCTCACCCCTTTAATGTATTTTTTATTTTGTTTTTACATATGGCACTGACCCACCCCTGCTCTTAAAACTTACTATGACTTGAACTTAGTTTCTCTAGGAGCTCTTTTGGGAAGAAAGGTTCGTGACTATTGCAGTCGTCTTGAACCTCTTTTGGGTTACATATTTTAGTCCTCTAGTTGTGGTTTTAGCTACAGGTTTTAGTTCTAGATAAAGGTTTTAGTTCTCCACTTCTACATAAGCAAATGATCAAATGATATGTAAGTGCAAAATTTAACCCTCAGATAAAGGCTAATTACCAGCTCTCGATTCCAGACCTTGCAGCAGAGATTAATCACTGTAATCAGTGATAGCTAAGTTTCAAACTGTTTTCTATACTTGTATAATCTGTATCATTCTTAGAAATATAAAGGGTATAATGTGTGTGTGTGTGTGGGGGGGATAATAAATGGTATTATAGGGTATGTATTATTTTTAACGGACTCTTATTCAACATTGTGTCTTGGAGCTCTTCCATGTCAGTACATAGAGATCTATAATACAGAACTTTTTGATAACTGCAAAGTATTCTGTAGTATGTGTATACCATAGTTTATTTAACCATCTACCGACTGTTGGAATTTAGTTGGATTTTTTGGCATCTATAAGTAGTGCCACTGTAAGTCATTCTTGTACATTCTCGCTGGTGTTCCTCTGTGAATATCACTTTATAAGAAATGGAATTAAATGGGTCATAGAGTATGTGTGTTTTCATGGATTTTGCCAGTTTGCCCTCTTGAATGTCTACACCAATATACATTCCTCCCGACAGTACCCATTTCCCCATATCCTTGGTACACTTTTATTATTATTTTTTTCACCAATGATACATGAACCAAAGTAACTCATTTTCTATTTGACTTCTACCTTCTCAAAATTCTTAAACATTTCTCATCCACTGTTGTTATCTTCTGTGTTTTAATGAATATTCTTCTTCTTTATTCTTTCTTCTAAATGTGTCCTTGACATGACATAAATACTATATTTTGTGCAGAATGGTAATTAAACACTATAACCATTTCTTAGAGAATCATTATTAAATCAGGGAATCTGTTATGTTTTTGAAAATATATTAGAAATTATTTTTGAATTTTTTTTAGGTATTAGAGTATTTAAATGATCTGAAACAATATTGGAAAAGAGGATATGGGTATACTATTAACAGTCGATCCAGCTGCACCTTGTTTCAGGATATCTTTCAGCATTTGGACAAAGCAGTTGCACAGAAACAAAGGTAAGAACTTTCTAAAAACTTTGAAGTATATTTTGAGTTTACTATTAAACTTCTGGAAAATTTTTTATAATGAGTAATTTTAAAAAATAGTTTTTGCTTGTGTTTTAAAAAATATTTTTTAATGTAATATGATACAAAAGAATTAGATAACATGTGTAAGTTATAAAACATACGAAACCTTCCACTCTACCCAAGAACTACAATATTAATAATAACTTGGATTTGTTTACTTATGTGTTCCTCAACTGTTCCGTTTTCCTGCCTCCTCTTGCTCTTCCCTTTCTCCAGAAACTACTCTTTGGAATTTTGTATTTGTCATTCCTTCGCCTCTTTAAAATGGTTTATATTATTAATGTATTGCTGCCCAAATAATATATTTAGTTTTTCTTGGAATCATACTGCTTATTGTCTTTTGGACATGCTTTGTTTCCCCCTCTCAACTTTATGTTTTTAATATTCAACATATTATTGCATATAGCTGTAGTTCATTTTCACTATAGTACAATATTCAATAATGTGAATACACCATAATTTATGCCATGTACTCTTGTCGGTGGGCATTTAGATAGTTCCTATCTTTAGCTATTTTATAAATAGTGTAATTGTGAACTCTATGTGACTCCTGCTATGAATGTGCAAAATGTTTTCAGTTTGAAAGAGAAAAACTTTTGTTAATATTTATAATCAATTAAAAATAATTTTCAAGACTTGAACCTTTGATAGAACCTCAATTCCATTTTATTTGTCAGATTTGCTTCAATGAAGGCTTATACACTTAAAATTGGAGACAAAAATCATGCTCTAAAAATTGAGATAGAAAAAAAACTAGAGATGGTGTGTTTCATTGTGTTTCCAGTACTACATTTTATTTACAAAAATATATTTTGTTTGTGGATATGACTCTAGTTTGTGGAAATTTCTTGAGTTTGTTGGGAGTTCAGGAAGAAAAACCAAATTGAGTATTTAGTTTCTGCTACCAAAAAGTTGTGTGGCGATTTCATTCAAGGCAAATACCTTTGAAATAGGAGTTAACTTTTTTCCTGCTCAATTTTATGAATGGTTTATAACCCTCAGACTTTATGAGATAATATATCTTTATTATTTGTTCATTGCTTGTCTTGCTTTTGGATATGAGGTATGATAAACTTAAAACTGTGTTTGGAAGATTTTAAAATAATGTTTGCTATTTTATTTTATCTTCAATTTAGCGCTTTAAGAAGTTTATCATTGGTGTTTTAAAATAAGTGTTTCTGTATACTGAAAACTACAAAACATTTCAGAAAAATGACCCAAATAAAGGAAATATATATAATTTTTATGGATTGGAAAACCCAAATTAGTAACCTGTAGATTCTCTATCAAAAATCTCAGTACTTTTTTTTATAGAAATTGAGAAACTAATTCTAAAATATATGCAGAAATTTAAAGGACCTAGAAGAGCTAAAATAATTTTGAGAAGGAACATAGGGACTTAAAGCACCAGACTTCAGAACTTATATAAAGCTATATTAATAGTCAAATATTAATAGATCAATAGGATAAAATAGAATCAAGAAATAAACTCAGATATATATGGTAAATTGATTTTTGACAAAGATGCCAAGCTAATACATTGGGGAAAAGGGTAGTATTTTCAACAAATGGTACTGAAACAATTGGATATACATCTTGTCAAAAAATGGCACCTAGACCCTTCACACTGTACACAAAAACAGATTATTTAAAGTAATATATAAAACTATAAAATTTCTTAAAGAAAATACAGGGGCAGTGACCTAAATATAAGAACTAAAATTATAAATCTCTCAGGAAAACCTAGGGGTAAATCTTCATGACCTTGGATTAGGCAAGAATTTCTTAGATGTAACACCAAAAGTGTGATCTGCTAACAGAAGTTCATAAAATGGTCTGGGCGTGGTGCCTCATTCCTGTAATCGGCGTTTGGGAGGCTGAGGCTGGGCCGGCAGATCACCTGAGGCCAGGAGATCGAGACCAGCCTAGCCAACGTGGCGAAACCCCGTCTCTACAAAAAAATACAAAAATTAGCCAGGCATGGTGTTGCACGCCTGTAGTCCCAGCTACTTTGGAGGCCGAGGCAGGAGAATCGCTTGAACCCTGGAGGCGGAGGTTACAGTGAGCCAAGATCGCACCACTGCACTCCAGCCTGGGTAACAGAGCAAAACTCAAAAAAAAAAAAAAAAAAAAGTTGATTAAAATGAACGTCAGAATTTAAAACCTTTTACTTCAAAAGACACTATTCAGAAAATGAGAAGACCAAGCCAAATATTTGAAGAAAGTGTTTGCAAAACATACATGATTAAGGATTGAATCCAGAATATGCAGACAATTAGAACTTATACCAAAACAACCAGTTTTTAGAAGGGCAGAAGATTTGAACAGATTTCACTAAAGAAGATGTATGGATGGCAAACAAGCACATGAAGGGTTGTTCACTGTCGTTAGATATTGAAGCCACAGTGAAATACCACTAATGAATCCTCTAAATTAGCTAAAATAAAAAAGAGATTGTCTTAAGTGTTGGTGAGATGTGATGAAACTAGAAACCTCATACATTGCTGCTAGGAATATAAAATTGTATAGCCCCTTGGGAAAAGTTTTGCAGTTTCGTAAAAAGTCAAACATGTCGGACTGGGCTGGGCTGGGCTACGCGGCTTGAGCCTGGCTCTATCCAGAGCGAAAGACCCTGATGGCTGCGGTGTTTCTGGTAATGCTTTATGAATACTCACCGCTTTTCTATATCGCGGTGGTCTTTACCTGCTTCGTTGTGACTACCGGTCTGGTATTGGGATGGTTTGGTTGGGATGTTCCAGTAATTCTGAGAACTTCAGAAGAGACCCAGTTCAGCACAAGAGTTTTCAAAAAGCAAATGAGACAAGTCAAGAATCCTTTTGGCTTAGAGATCACTAATCCATCTTCAGCTTCAATTACAACTGGCATAACCTTGACAACAGATTGCCTTGAAGATAGTCTCCTTACATGCTACTGGGGGTGCAGTGTTCAAAAATTATATGAAGCTCTGCAGAAGCATGTTTATTGCTTCAGAATAAGCACTCCCCAAGCATTAGAAGATGCTCTGTATAGTGAATATCTCTATCAGGAACAGTATTTGTATCATTTTATCAGATATACCCATCAGCACTGAAAGTGTTGCTAACTTATTGATCATTTTTGGTATATTTTTGTTCTTATGGTTATAGTGGCAATTTGCCTTTACATTTTCAAAAAGTATTAAAAAGGATAGCAAAGAAGAAATATATTGCTGGTTACCAAGAGATAATAAAATTGAAGACTTTGGCACAGTGCCCACATCTCGCTATCCATTGGTAGCGCTATTGACCTTAGCTGATGAGGATGACCGGGAAATTTATGATATTATTTCCATGGCGTCAGTGATTCATATTCCTGATAGGACTTATAAACTATCCTGCAGAATATTTTATCAATATTTACTCTTGGCTCGAGGTCAATTTCATGATCTTAAGCAACTTTTCATGTCTGCAAATAATAGTTTCACTCCCTCCAACTATTCCTCTTCAGAAGAAAAAAACACAGACAGAAGTTTGTTGGAAAAGGTGAGACTCTCTAAAAGTGAAGTTGAGCCATCGGAGAACAGCAAGGACTGTGTTGTTTGCCAGAATGGGACTGTGAACTGGGTGCTCTTACCATGCATACACACCTGCCTGTGTGATGGCTGCGTGAAGTATTTTCAGCAGTGCCCAATGTGCAGGCAGTTTGTTCAGGAATCTTTTGCACTTTGCAGTCAAAAAGAGCAAGATAAAGACAAACTGAAGACTCTTTGAAGACATTGTAACACTGAAAATTACACTTTCTACTAAAGATGCAGAAATTGATGATCTTGGAATTCATTGTAACATGGAATCTACAGTATTGGCCATCAATGAAAATTCTATTTTAACTTCATATTTGTATGGTACATGGATGATAAAAATTAATTATTCCTTTCTGCTTAGTGAGTGACTACTGAAATCCATCTGTGTTGATACATAAACATTCATTCAACTCTTGAAAAGAATCTAAGAGTTTGGCCTTTTATTAGCTAGATTTCCTCTCACGTTAATTAGAAAAATCATTCTGAAAGGCAATCCATTGAAAATTTGAGGAAGTTAAAGCCTTAAGATCACTAAATGTTTTACCTTTGATGTAATCTGGAGAGCAATTAAGAAAAAACTTAATTCTTCTTAAAGTAGTTGTGTGTTCCCTAGTTTATACAAAGGAGTTGGAATGAGCTTCTTTAAATCTTTTCCTGAAATACCAGTTTTTATAAATATCCATCTGTTTGGTTTCTAATCTCCCTTATAGTTAAATACAGGTCATAGTTTTTAAATACTCGTTCTTAAATCATAAATACAAGATATATTAAAAAAAAAAGTCAAACATGTATCTATACGACTAAGCAAATTTATTCCTAAGTATCTACCAAATAGAAATGAATATATGTGTCTATACATAGACTCATGTCAATGGTTACAGCAGTGTTATTTGTGATAGCTAAAAACATGATAGCTATAAACAGCTCAAGTGCCCATCAGCTGATAGATGGATAAACATGTGGTACATACATATGATGGAATACCACTCAGCAATTAAAAAAGAATGAACTACCGATAGTCAGCCAAATGGATGACTTCAGAAACATGCCAAATGAGAGAGACCAGATACATAAGACTATATATTGAATGATTCTGTTTGTTTGAAATTTCTAAAAAGCACAAAACTTTGAAGACAAAAGCAAATCGTTGGTGGCCTGGGTCTGGAGGTAGGAGCAGGGATGGGCACAGGGAACCTTTTAAATTAAAAAACAAAAATTTTTTTGAGGTGGGGTGTTGCTGTGTTGCCAGGCTAGTTTCAAACTTCTGGGCTCAAGTAGTCCTCTCCCGTTGGTCTCCCAAAGTGTTGGGATTACAGGCATGAGCCGCTGCACCCAGCTGAGCATAGAGAACTTTTTAGGTGGTCCAAGTTTTCCCAAACTGGATTGTGGTGATTACGCACACAGCTGTATACATTTGTTAAGATATCTAACTCTCTAATTAAAATTGTTAGTTATGCTTCAGTAAAACTTAATCTGAGTATTTAACAGAAGTATTTAAAAAATGGAATGAAATAATTTTTTGGTAAAAGTGAAAAAAATTTTTTTAAAGAAGACTCCATTTTTCTGAATTAGTAAATTTTTTTTTACAAGGCAACACCAAAATGCTTATGACATAATTACTGAAAATGTTTTAAAATTATTAGATCACTTCCCTGAGTTGATGTGCAATATATTAGAAAATAATTGAATTTTTTAAATTAAGGATTTTACAGTGTCATAGGGTCATTATTTTTTAAAACAGTTTGAGAAATAATTCATATGCAGGCATGTCTCAAAGATACTGCAAGTTCAATTCCAGACCACTGCAAAAAAGTGAATATCACAATGAAGGGGGTCACACAATTTTTTTGGTTTCCTGGTACATATAAAAGTTATGTTTATAGTATAATAAGCATGCAACAGCGCTTTGTCTTAAAAAACAGTACATACATACCTTAATTTAAAAATGCTTTATTACTAGGAAATGCTAATGATCACCTGAGCCTTCAGAGAGTTGTAATCTTTTTGCGGTAAAGGGTCTTGCCTCAGGTGTTGATGGCTGCTGACTGATGAGAGTGGTGGTTGCTGAAGGCTGGGGTGATTGTGGCAATTTATTACAAAAGAAAATATCAATGAGATTTGCTGCAGCAGTTGACTCTTTCTTTCATGCATTCGTTAATAGCATTTTACCCACAGTAGAACGTATTTCAGAATTGGAGTCAGTCCTCTCAAAGCCTGTCAGTGCTTTGTCAACTTTCTCAATCCTTTGTTGTCATTTCAACAATATTCATAATATCTACACCACGGGTAGACTTCATCTCAAGAAACCACTTTGTTCATTCCTAAGAAGCAACTCCTCATGTATTCAAGTTTTATCATAATATTGCAGTAATTCAGTCATGTCTTTGGGCACCATTTGTAATTTTCTTGCTATTTCCACCACATCTGCAGCTACTTCCTATCATCCATGAGGGTTGGAATCAGCCTCTTCCAAACTCCTGTTAATGTTGATGTTTTGACCTCCTCCCATGAATTACAAATATTCTTAATGGCATCTAGAGTGGTGAAACCTTTCTGGGAGGTTTCCAGTTTACATTCCCCAGATCCATTAAAGGAATCACTATCTATGACAGCTATAGCCTTATGACATTTATTTCTTAAATAAGTAATATTTCTCTTTTATATGAAATTTATTTCTTAAATATTTCTCAAATTTATTTCTTAATAATAAATTTCTTAAAATTTATTTCTTAAATGAAATAAAAATTACTACTTGATCCATGGGATGCAGAATAGATTTTGTGTTAGCAGACATGAGAACAACATTAATTTCCTTGTACATCTCCATCAGAGCTCTTGAATGACCAAGTGTATTGTCAATGAGCAGTAATATTTTGAAAGGAATCTTTCTTTCTGAGCAAGCGGTCTCAATAGTAGGCTTCAAATAGCCAGTAAACCATGCTATATAAAAACAGATGTGCTGTCATCCAGGCTTTGTTCCAATTATAGAGCACAGGCAGAGTAGAGTTAGTGTAATTGTTATGGGCCCTAGAATTTTTGGAATGACCAGTGAGCATTGGCTTCAACTTAAAGTCAGGAGCTGCATTATCCCCTAACAAGAGAATCATCGTATGTTTTGAAGCGAGACATTGATGTTCTAGATGGTATCTTCTTCCAAAACAAGGCTGTTTTGTCTACATTGAAAATCTGCTTAGTATAGTGACCTTCAATTATCTTAGCTAGATCTTCTGGATCACTTGCAGTTTCTACATCAGGACTTGCTGCTTCACCTTATATTTTTGTGTTATGAAGATAACTTTTTTCCTTAAACCTCATGAGTCAACCTCTGCCAGCTTCTAACTTTTCTTCTGCATCTTTGTCACCTCTTAGCTTTTACAGAATTGAGGAGAGTTAGGGCCTTGCTCTGGGTTAGGCTTTGGCTAAGGGGAATGTTGCAGCTGTGTGGATCTTCTACCAGACTACTGAAACTTTCTTCCTATCAGCAATAACATTCTTCCACTGTCTTATCCATGTGTTCACTGGAGTAGCACTTTTAATTTCCTCCAAGAACGTTTGCTTTGCATTCACAACTTGGCTAACTGACCCAAGAGACCTAGCTTTTGGCCTATTTCAGCTTAGGACATGCCTTCCTCACTAAGCTTAATCATATCTAGCTTTTGAGTTAAAGTGAGAGACGTGTGAGTCTTGCTTTATTTGAACCCTTAGAGGCCATTGTAGGATTATTAATTGGCCTAATTTCAGTATTGTATCTCCGGGAATAGGGAGGCTAGAGGAGAGGGAGGAGGATGGAGAATGGCTGGTCAGTGGATCAGTCAGAACATACACAACATTTATCAGTTAAATTTACCATCTTATATGGGTGGGGTTCATGGCACCCCAAAACAATTACAAAAGTAACATCAAAGATCACTGATCACAGATCACCATAACAGATAATATAATAATAATAGTAATAATAATAAACTTTGAAATATTGTGGTAATTACTAAAATATGATACATTACTAAAATGTGATACACAAAGTGAGCACATGCTGTTGGAAAAATTACACGGATGGCCTTACTTAACTCAGGATTGCCACAAACCTTCCATTTGTGGCAAAATGCAGAATCTACGAAGCACAATAAATCAAAGCACAACAAGATGAGATGATGCCTGGATCATATACAGTTTACCTACTTAAAGTGCACAATTCAGTGTTTTAGTATATTCACAGAGTTGCACAACCATCACTACTGCAACTTGAGAACATTTTCATCACCTCAAAAAGAAATTCTATATGCTGCGCCTTAGAAGTCACTCTCCATTCACCCTCACTCCGCCATCCCCTGCAACCACTAATATATTTTCTGTCTGTATGGATTGGTATATTCTGGACATTTCATAGAAATGGAATGGTACAATATGTGGTTCTTTGTGACAGGCTTTTTTGATTTAGCATCATGTTTTTAAGGTTCTTCCATGTGGTACATGTAGCAGTAGCACGTATCATTCTTTTTCATGGCTGAATAATATTCCTTTGTATGACTATACCATGTTTTAGTTCATCTTGCTTTTTAAAAAAAATTTGCTTATCTCAGCTACAAATAAATTACAGAGGGAAAAATGCAACTAATTGAGCACTCCATTTCTGTTAGCTAGTAGCTGATGGTATTTTAATAAACTGAGAAGATAATGAGGCGAATTTTTATGCATGGCTTGTGGCAGTAGGTGCAGTTCTGTGGTGTAGAGGCAATATGACGTAGTAGGCAGATGCTTGAATTTGTTTTGACTCCTGGTCCAGCTTTATGGATGCTGCAGATTCCTCACTTTGGAAAAGAGGAATGAAGAATGATGCCTAGCCTTAATTTGAAAATTCGAAATGCTCCAAAATCCAAAACTTTCTGAGTGCAGACATGATGCGGCAACTTGAAAATTCCACATCTGACCTCATGTGATGGGTTGTAGTTGAAACTTTGTTTTATGCACAAAATTCTTTAAAATATGTATAAAATAACCTTCATGCTATGTGTGAAAGGTGTATATGGAACATAAATGAATTTCATGTTTAGACTTGGGTCCCATCCTCAAGATTATATATATGTAAATATTTCAAAATCTGAGAAAATTTGAAATCCAAAAGATTTATGGTCCTGAACATTTTGGGTAAGGAATACTCAAC